>NW_017670654.1:0-181340 GCF_001879085.1 Nicotiana attenuata | reverse complement strand
TTATTCTCATGGAATCGTGCATGACATTGGGCTAGAAGCCAGTGAATCTGAGGGATTATTCCCTGATTTTTATTAGGATAATTTCCTTAATGAAATCCACTATATCTATATATATGCTCCCGTTACGGAGAGAACTTGTTAGTTGAGAGCTTGAGTAAAATTATAAAGAGGGGAATTGTACCACGTGTTTTATATTTGTTTATTTCATATATTTACTCTGTTTCATGTTTATACACCCCTTTACTGTATCCGATATTATTGGACAACTAGTAAGTGTCGGAGTCGACCTCTCGTCACTACTTCTTCGAGGTTAGACGGGATACTTACTGGGTACACGTTGTTTTTGTACTCATACTACACTTGCTGTGCATTTTTGTTGCACAGGAACATGTATGTATCGTGACCTAGTTGACCCAGTGGCATGGTTGATACGGAGACTTAGGTGAGCTGCACCTCTTGAGACGATCCGCAGTCAGCAGAGTCTCCTTCAGAGTATTGTATTGTATTTTCCTTTCTGTCCAATTTGTATTCCGGACAGCTATTGTATTACATCTTGTTTTTCCTAGAATATGCTCATGCACTTATGACACCGGGTTCTTGGATGATTTTGGGATTATTCAGTAGATAAATTTTGTAAAGACATCATTATATATTCGGTGAAATTTATTATTTATTGTTCAATGTTTAAAAGAAATGATTTCGAAAATATTAAAATGAGAATTTACTAGTTATATGGTGTTGGCTTGCCTGACAGTGGTATCTGGCGCCATCACGACCCTTAGTGGATTTTGGGTCGTCACAACATGGTATCAGAGCACTAGGTTCCTTAGGGTCTCACGAGTCATGAGCGGGTGTAGTAGAGTCTTGTGGATCAGTACGGAGACGTCAGTACTTATCTTTGAGAGGGTACAATGCTGTTAGGAGCACTTCCCTTCTTGATTTCCTCATCGTGCGATTTGATCCCGTTGAGGCTTACGCCTTCATTTCCTTTCCATTCAATCTTATGCGACGCGAAGCGCTTGTTATAAATCAGGAAGTGAGTAATTGTAATGGTACTATAGATGTGGTGTGGGATGTTTCTCCCTGCGTGGTTGTTTGGGCTATTGTTATCTCCTTGCGGAAGGATATTCTATCGTTTCAGCTCAGTAGATGTACTTCTGAGAGCTTTGAGGCTATGCACAAGTTTCTATGATGCTTATGAATGATTATCGTGCAAAAATTTATGTGATGGCTGGATTCTTGCCCATGTGTCGGGGCAGGGAATGAATTGAAAGGAGGTCTACTCGGAGCATAATTCAGAGATTCGGTATTTTATTTCGGGCAGAGGAAAGGTAATCGGACTGTAAATGTTTAGGTTTGGGCTGATAGAGTAACGAGACTTGGTTTTTTCAAGTGTGGTGGAATTTTTATCTGCGGCGTGGTGTCGTCGTCCTCGATTGAATATGTTAAGTTCGTCGGTGTTATGATCTTCTACAATTCACCTTTGGGCAGGATATTGTGAGATAGTACTGAAGAAGCAGCTGTCAGAGATCGCGGGGTGCGGTGGTTCAGGATTGAATCGGTGTTTCTAATGTTGACGGCTCGAGAAAGATGATATTCGGAAAGGTTTAAAGTTGGTAGCGGTCTATTGGTTCAAGTGCTACAGAGATAGATATTAATCTAAGGCAACAACTAGGCAGCAAAGGATGAGGAAGGACATGTGGGAAGTGTCAGGCGGTGGTTAAATTTCTAGAAGGCTAGGTGTAAGAAGCGGAGGTCGAGTAGTTGCTTGAAGAAGAGGGGTTGGGCAAAAGTGGGAGAGTGGCAGAGTAGCATATGGGTTCAGAGGCAGGATAACTACACACCCGAAGTAAAAGTCTAGAGTGATTTGGGATTCAAGGTGGACAGTGACTGGGTCTATGGACTTAATTTGAAATATTGGCTATTATACGGCGGGAGATTTGATACAACAGAAAGGAGTTTCTTGATATGAAGAAGGATACAACATGACTTTGGATTGGAAGGTATTGTCGCACATTTAGTTGATGTCCATGAGGAGTGAATGGGCTTGTACAGCTAGCGAACGAGCATGGTCTTAGGTTGGGTTACTGATTTCGTAGTAATTGTGCAGTGCAGCGTTATTGGGAGATGTCGGCATGTAATTTCCACAGGTGGGTTATCTCCTGTGAGCAGGTTAGCGGTCGCATGGTGTTGATGAAGCTTAGGCGAAGATTTCTACCGGCTATACGGTAAGAGGTCAGATAGGTGAATGTGGTTAGTGACTCAGAGTGTTCATGAAAGGTCAAAAAGAAGGATTTAGAGGAATTTGGCGAGTTGGTGGTGCAAGATCATGTCAATGAAGAAGAAAGAATCTTGATGCGTTCCAGAGTTGTGTAATGGTGGCTTTAAGCTAAGTGGGAGAGTCCCACCGCCTACGATTGGGTTTCATAGTTATCTTCTTGTGAGGTTTTGGGTTATCAGCGTATTGGTAAGCTATTTCAGCTAAGGGAAAGGAACATAAGTGGTAATTTGAGCAAAGGAATTGATAAAGGTGTGCTATAGTTGGCCTTATTGACTCATGTTCAGGCTTTGGGAAGTGATTCAGTCGGGTGCTTCATTGAGATGGGTATTCATGTGCCGACGGAGCCTCAAAGTTGATTATATTTGGGACCAAGCCAGAGCGGGTGACTCTCAACAACGGTCCCAATGAATTCAAGGTTAAAACTGCGGTGCCTAAGGATTCAAGCCCGCAGTATGGTTAAGAGTCGAGCTTTTTGTAGCTGATTATGATAAGAGGCTTGGAATCTTCTATGATGTTTTCGACTTGCAGTGTAGCATTGGGAGGAAAAAGAGAAAAAGACTTCGGATTCGTAGCAGAATTATCAGAATGGGTGTATCAGTTGAAGATGCGAATGTGCGTGCAAGGAGGGTATGAAACGTTCATGGGTTTGGAGACAATGTGGTCTCATGGAATGGGGTCACTCAAGGTGAGTGCGGATTTATATTGGTGATGTAAGGAATGGAGCTATTATTATCTCTAAGGCAAGTTAAGGATGAATTAGAAGAAGTTAGATTGGTTAGCCATGGTTGAATTGTCATAGTGGTGGCAGTATGTGCGAGGCTCGACGGTCGCGTAATTAATTTTATTTGGAAGTATTCAAGTATTATGGCCTGTTATGTGTAGGCGGATCCCGAAAGGGTTATGGTGGTTTAGACCACTACTTGAGGATTTGAATGTTCTACGGTTATGAGAAGTTACTCGCGTGTTGCTATGGTTCTCTTGGAATGAGTTAAGTAAAAAGTTTCTAGGTGATGAAGTGTTTACCATATTAGTGGTTCAGGAGTTATGATGAAATTCTTGTACTATTGCATATTGGCTTGTTAGGTGTAGTGAGCGGTATGAAATTTGAAAGTGAGGATCAAGGTTTCGGTTCGGTGTTTGACAAGGATGTCACGAGCTCGAATGAGCAGGAAGGGGATTTGGATGTTTGTAGTAAGCTGGTATTGTCTTCAGCGTCACCTGAGATCGGCATTTTGTGTCGGAGGCTTTGCATCTTGGTTACGGATTCTTGATATGCTTTACAACATTAGTGTGACCGGTGGTATGGATGTGCAGACTCGTTATCTAGTGCGGAAGGTCGTGGGAGCGTATCTCACGGGAAGATTGTATAAGTGTGACATGTAGTCACTTGATTGATTGAAGATTAAAACCAAGCATGAAGATTGTGGTAATATCACTAATTGGAGAATTTATGCCTGGAGGACACTCGATTTATTGGGTTGTGGACTGTGGAGGTTTGCTCCGGATATGAGGATTGTTCTTGTGAGTCATGAGAAAAAGGGTTATTATGGACCCTTGAAAGGCTATTAGCGTTATACGGTGCCGTCAGAATCGGCTCGAGGTCGGTGGGTGGATTTAAATATGAATATGGGCTCTATATCAGGCCAGATGTGTTCGTTTCAGCATAGCACTCCTTATGGAGGAATATTCGGACGTTGGATGTTATCTCGTCGTCGGCTATTTCATGTAATACTAAATTGTGCCGTTACGGTTTGATAATTTTCTTATGTGTTGAGGTTTTGTGTAGCGAATGTATTATGTGAGCAGGATGGCTCTCGAGATTCAGTTCATATATCACACCATAGATGTGCGTGAGTTTTGTAGCGTATGGCGCTATCTGTCTTCCTAGGAATGGTATTATGCACTTTGCGTGCTTGTGGCCGATATTTGGTATTTTGTAGTAATGAGCATTCTAGCTCGGTATGTATCTCCTTATATGGATTTTCTGTGTGGATCAGGTGGCACGACGCCACAGGTATATTTTTTGGATCAGGTTGCACGCCGCAATAGTGTGATGTTGAGTTCAGTCCCCTACATTCTAAAATTTGTGTGTTTTGCTTTCCATTTTCTGAGGAAGTTCATATTAGTTGCTTGAGTTGAGTAGTCCCTTCCAAAGTTCGTTTTTCTTATGTATCATGTTCAAGTTTGTAGCCTATTGGCACTTGGTGGCATCATGTGAGATTTTGGTCAAGTCTGGGGTGGCTTACTGCCTGAGCAGTTCGCACCGGGTGAAATGAGATTATTGGATCTAGGATCAGTGCGATCGGATTATATGAAGTATGTTAAAGAGCAAATACCATTATTTGGTTCAGAATGAGGTGATGGTTCTTGTCAGGAGTAGAGACTCAATGATTTGTTGACTCGGCAGTCAGTTATGAATTTCTACACATCTCTCATTTCGTGGCGGTATTGCAAAAGTTTGGACAAGACTTGTATATGTCATGAGTTACATTGGGAGCATCAGATTTGTGGAATTTTGGCTATTGTTACCAGGGGATGTTATTAAGGTCATTTGAGTTATGCGGTGCATAGTGCAAATTCAGCAAAGGTATGCAATCATGTATCGGTGCATGGTGTGGTGATTGATACGATGTTCGTATGTTGGAAGCAGGCCGGAAGAGAATCCAGGATATTCGAACTGGGTTCTAAGGCTTAATTGCCTAAATGAAAGAGGATATATTCAGATTTGATCGAGCTAATATGCTCGCCTGAGTTGTGGTAGTGCGGGTAGGTGCATGAGGTGTTTAACAGTGATTTCTGACAACTACAGACTCAGCACGTTCAAAGACGAACGTATGTTTAAGTGTGAGAGAATGTAACGACGCGACCTGTCGTTTTGAGCTCTAGCGCTTCCTTCAGCAGTTTGACGCCATGAGCAGCTTCACTTCAGGGATTATGACTGGTACACGTGGTCGAAATTGAATTTTGGGAAGTTAGGGGTTGATTTGGAAAGAAAATTCTCATTTCGAAAGCTTTAAGTAGGCAGAATTGACTAAGATTAGATTTTTGAGTAAACGGCCACGGAATCGAGATTTGAATGTTCCAACAGGTTCATATGATGATTTTGGACTTGGACGTATGTCCGGAACGGGTTTTGGATGACTCAGGAGCGTTTCGGCGCCTATTGTGGAAGTTAGCATTTTGGAAGAATTTTATATATTTGGGTTGAAGTGCATCTCAGTGTTATCGAGGTCCTTTTGGGATTCTGAGTCTGGGAATAGCCCCGTCTGGTGATTCTGGTATTGGGAGCGTGTCCGGAAGTGGATTCGGAGATCCGTAGATCATTTTGGAGTAATTTGGTTAAAGTTAGAAATTTGAAGGTTTTTGGGAAGTTTGACCGGGAGTGGACTTTTTGGTATCGTGGTCGGATTCCAATTCCGGAAGTTGGAGTAGGTCCGTAATGTCGAATGTGACATGTGTGCAAAATTTGAGGTCAATCGGACGTGATTTGATAGGTTTCAGCATCGATTGAAGTTGTTTGAAATTCTAAAGTTCATTAAGCTTGAATTGGAGGGTGATTCATGGATTAAGCGTTGTTTGATGTGATTTGAGGGCTCGAGTAGGTCTGTATTAAGTTTTAGGATTGGATGGTGTGATTGGACGGGGTCCCGAGGGCCTCGGGTGGATTATGGGCGGTTAACGGATCGAAATTTAGAGTTGAGGAAGAGCTGAAGCAGCTGGGCACCTGGTGTAACCGCACCTGCGCGGGTAGGGCAGTAGGTACGAGCCTGCAGGTGCGGGAGATGGCTCGCAGAAGCGGAAGGTGCGAGGACGCTGAGAAACTGCAGAAGCAGAAATGTTTGCGCACCTACGATGGCGCAGGTGGGTGCCAGTCGCCGTAGAAGCGGAAGAGGAAGCCGCAGAAGCGGAAGCGCGGATGCGGCCAAGGAGCCGTAGGTGCGGAAAGTCGCTGGGGTAGTGAGGGATTTGATAAATGGTAAATTGGCCATTCTTTCCCCATTTTCATTTGGTGTGGGCGATTTTGGAGAGCTTCAAGGGGAGATATTCTTCAAGTATCACAAGGTAAGTTGTTCCCACTCATTACAAGTTAAATACATGATTTAGATACGGATTAAAGTATGGAAATTAGTAGAAATTTGAGATTTTGAGGAAAAACCTAGAAATTGGTATTCTTGGATTTTGACCACGATTTTGAACATGAAATTGAGAGTAAATTATATATTTGAGTTCGTGAGGTCGTGGGCAAACTTTATCTTCAAAAAATTTCGGAATCTGGGCGCGTGGGCCCGAGGGTGATTTTTATCGACTTTTCAATCGGGGTTAGAAATTGCTATAAATTGGGTTATAATGAGTGTATGAGCATATATTGGGTTTGCATAATTATTGGCTAGTCTTGGAGCGTTGTGCATCGATTTGAGTCGTTGGAAGGGCTTGGTAAGCCGGTTATGGAACTTTGGAGGGAGGTGAGTCTCCTTTCTAACCTTGTAAGAGGGAATTAACCCCCTAGGTGAAATAATTAAATATGTGCTTCTATTTGTGGGGCTACGTACGCACGAGGTGACGAGAGCCCGTACGTAGCTACTAACTATGACTATGTTCGGGTAGCTTTAGCCTTACATCATGCCTTGATTGATATTCTTATTAATTTATGTTTATTCTTGTTGAGAAGAAACAAGATTAAGGTTGCGTAATAATTGGGTGAAAGAAATTTGAATTGAGGAATTTGAGATTTTAAGAGTTTCCATTAAACTTCGTATTTTCGAAAAGAATGATAAATATCATAATAACTTAAGAAATCTATAATTGACCCCGTCGCATGTATGATTCACGAGCGGGGAAGTCCCTTAGATTATGTNTATATATATATATATATATATATATATATATATATATATATATATATATATATATATATATATATATATATATATATATATATATATATATATTATTCTCATGGAATCGTGCATGACATTGGGCTAGAATCCAGTCAATCTGAGGGATTATTCCCTGATTTAAATTATGATAATTTCCTTATTAAAATCAACTATATCTATATATATGCCCCCGTTACGGAGGAAACTTGCTAGTTGAGAGCTTGAGTAAAATTATAAAGAGGGGAATTTTACTACATGTTTTATATTTGTTTATTTTATATATTTTCTCTGTTTAATGTTTGTACACCCCCTTTACTGTATCCGATATTATTGGACCACTAGTAAGTGTCGGAGTCGACCTCTCGTCACTACTTCTTCGAGGTTAGACGGGATACTTACTGGGTACACATTGTTTTTGTTGCATAGGAACATGTATGTCTCATGGCCTAGTTGGGCACAGTGGCATGGTTGATACGGAGACTTAGGTGAGCTGCACCTCTCGAGACGACCCGTAGTCAGCAAAGTCTCCTTCAGAGTATTATATTGTATTTTTCTTTTTGTCCAATTTATATTCCGGACAGTTATTGTATTACATCTTGTTTTTCCTAGAATACGCTCATGCACTTGTGACACCGGGTTCTGGGATGATTTCGGGATTATTCAGTAGATAAATTTTGTAAAGACATTATTATATATTCAGGGAAGTTTATTATTTATTGTTTAATGTTTAAAAGAAATGATTTCGAAAATATTAAAACGAGAATTTACTAATCATATGGTGTTGGCTTGCCTGACAGTGGTCTCCGGCGCCATCACGATCTTTAGTGAATTTTGGATCGTGACACTTATAGCCTAGTGTACAAGTGGATTCACTCTCCCAATAGACGCGGATTTCATTTCCACAAATCTCATTTCCTCTTCCTATTTTTGACATTATTAAGATTTTTTTATACCAGACATGCATTTTGACATATTCCTTTTTAATATATATATATATATATATATATATATATATATATATATATATATATATATATATACACACACACACACATCTACCCAACACAAATACCTACCCAATACAAATAATTTACTTGCTTCTACCTAAACCAAAGTATTTACCCGATTTACCTATTCCAAGGACCATAGAATGATTATTGATGATCGATACTCATTTGATCCTTTCTTCTTTCTATTTTTTTTTTTCGTTTGTTATATAATTAAAAAAACTGTTAGAATATTTTTTTCCCATCATTGTTTTATATTTTTCTTTTTCTCCATATCAATTATTAAAAAAAACCTATATAGTATATCTTATTTATATTTTTCATTTTATCTTTCTTTTGTTTCTTTTCTTAAATATATGTATTACCGTAAGTATTTCTAGCACATAGGATATAAAATTATATATCATTATAATAAAATGTATATTAGTATAATAAAATGGCATATTAGTATTCAATGTTATTATAAAATACTTGTCACAATTCTATACCAAAACTGCATATAAATATACCAAATAGGTATATTACTTTTTTATGTCTTCCAATACCTACTTTTTATACAGTGAATATTATTTTCATGGAACTCCATCAAAAATTCATTTAAGAAAACATTTGCAAGGACCTAGTTGGAAAATGTCACGACCCAAATCTCCCTCTGTAAGATGTCACGACGGCACCTGGTTCTACGACTGGGTAAGCCTAACAATTTGCGGAATAATAGAAATAAAAACAGAATTCAACAACTAGACTGCAACAGATAACTATATAATGATAAAATACCGCTCGACATGTACAATAACCAACGCTCTGTATAAACAATATTTTCAAAATCTGGTAGTCACAAGTCACAAGCTCTAAGAATTTGTCTAACTATTTCTATACATCAGTAACTAGAAGAAATAAATGAGGAACAACATAAAAGGGATAGAGGGGGACACCAAAGTCCGCGGAAGTTGGCAGATATACATCTCCGGAGCAGCAGCAAGTACGCAACTAATAGCGGGGCTGGTAGGAGGTACCTGAATCTGCACACAAAACATGTGCAGAAGAGTAGCATGAGTACACCACAACGACACCCAGTAAGTGCCAAGCCTAACCTCGATCGAGTAGTGACGAGGTCAGGGCAGGGCCCTACTGGTATATAATAAATAAGGCAGAAGAATATGGCAGTGTAATATGAGACTGGAAATTTAACAAAGAGAAAACCACAGAAAAATAGCAGCACAACACATAGGGATAAACAGCAGAGGCGCTCCCGAGATACCGTCTCGTAGTCCCAAAAGTAAATGCTCAACAGGGGATCTCCCGAGATACATTCTCGTAGTCCCAAAGGTAAATATGCAAGGAGATCTTTCGAGGTACCTCCTCGTAGTCTCAAAAGTAAATGTGGAGGGGGATTTCCTGAGGTACCGCCTCGTAGTATCAAAAGTAAACATACAACTCGAAAGCGATGGATACAACAATTAACAGCAAGAATTCTGTAGTTAAGACTGACACAGATCAAGGAAAAATAGGAAATTAACTAAATATACTGCAGAGAGTTCAAATAAGCATTTATGACATGTAGGCATGCGATATTAGGCTAAACAGGATAAGTACACATGCTGGAATAACTCATTTAAGATAAAATAGGTCACTGTTCAGCAGAAATAGATTTTACCATAAATAGCATGTATATGCACTTGTCACCTCATGTACACAGCGCTCACATATCATAGAAGGATCACAACAGTACCAATCCTAAGGGGATTTCACCCACACAAGGTTAGGCAAGCCACTTACCTCGAACCAAGCTCAATCGATTAGTGAGAATGACTTTTCCGCGATTTTCTGACTCCGAATGGCCCAAATCTAGCCAAAAGTAATTACATATCATAAATATAAGTATAAGAAACCAATCTAATTAATGAAATCAAGACTTTAGAAAGAAATTAGAAAATCGCCCCAAAAAGTCGACCCAGGCCCACGTCTTGGAATCGGGTAAAAGTCACAAAATACGACCACGAGTTCAGTCGTACAAAAATTTCTCAAATCCGATATCAAAATCTCAATCAAAACCCAAAAATTTGTTGAAGAACTTCCCAACTTCCCCCCAATTTTCTCAACCTAAATCCTTAATTAAATAATGAAATTAACTATAGATTAGTGAAATATAACCCAAAACGAGTTAAGAATCGTTACCCAATATCTTCCTCTGAAAATCCTTCAAATTATCGCCCAAATCCGAGCTCTCAAAGTCCCAAAGTGAAAATAAGATCAAACCCTTGTAATTTCCCCTTTTCTGCCTAGTGATCTCGCACCTGCGGAATTTCCATCGCAGGTACGGAATTGACTTAAGACACCTGGGTCTGCTTCTGCGATCAAGTGGCCGCACCTGTGGATAATTGTCTGCTTCTGCGAAATCCTCACCCAGCTCGACTCCCGCTTCTGCAATCACTCCTGTGCAGGACCGGCTCCGCTTCTGCGGTCCTTTTGTGGCACCTGCGACCACTAGCTACCCAGACCAAGGCCGTATCTGTGAGCTCCCTTCCGCACGTGTGTGTCCGCACCTGCGATCAACCTCACCGCAGGTGCGATGACACCAGAAGCTAAAAAACTTCAGCAATTCTCATAAGTCTAAAATAAATACGAAAATGATGCGAAACACACCCGAGGCCCCCGGGACCTCAACCAAATATACCAACAAGTCTTAAAACACCATACAAACTTATTCGAGCCCTCAAATCACATTAAACAACAACAAAAACACGAAACACACTCCAATCCAACTTATTGAACTTTGAAACTTCAAACTTCTACATCGATGCCAAAATCTATCAAATACGTCCGATAGACCTCAAATTTTGCACACAAGTCATATTTGACATTACAGACCTACTCCAACTTCCGGAATCAGTATCCGACCCCGATATCAAAAGGTCCACTCCCGGTCAAACTTCCCAAAATTCAACTTTCGCTATTTCAAGCCTAATTCAGCTACAGACCTCCAATTCACAATCCGGACACGCTCCTAAGTCCAAAATCACCCAACGGAGCAAACGGAACCAACGAAGCTCCATTCTGGAGTCTTCTTCACACAGTTCCAACTACGGTAAAAAATCCTAGAACTTAAGCTTTCGTTTTAGGGGCTAAGTGTCCCAAATCACTCTGAAACCACAACCAAAACCTCCCAGCAAGTCACATAAGCATAAAAAGATACGGGGAAAATAATAAATATGGGATCGGGGCTAAAATTCTCGAAACGACTGGACGGGTTGTTATATCCTCCCTCTCTTAAAATAATTGTTCATCCTCGAACGAGCATAGAGACATACCTGAAGTGGTGAAAAGATGAGGATAACTGCTGCACATATCATGCTCCGTATCCCAAGTCGTCTCCTCGACCGGCTGGCCCCTCCACTGAACCTTCATTGAAGCAATGTTCTTTGACCTCAACTTTCGAACCTGCCTGTCCAAAATATCCACCGACTCCTCAACATAAGATAAATCCTTGTCCAACTGGACTGAGCTGAAATCCAACACATGAGACGGATCGATGTGATACTTCCGGAGCATAGAAACATGGAATATCGGCTGAACTCCTGCTAGACTAGGAGGCAAGGAAAGTTAATAAGAAACCTCCCCAACTTGCCGCAACACCTCGAATGGGAAAATAAACCTTGGGCTCAGCTTGCTTTTCTTCCCGAACCTCATAACACCCTTCATGGGTGAAACTCAGAGCAAGACCCGCTCTCCAACCATGAATGTTACATCGTGAAACTTCCGATCTGCATAACTCTTCTGTCTGGACTGGGCTGTACGAAGTCGATCCTGAATCACCTTAACCTTCTCCAAAGCATCCTGAACCAAGTTTGTACCCAATAGCCTAGCCTTGCCCAGCTCGAACAAACCCACTGGAGACCGACACCACCTACCATACAGAGCCTCATACGGTGCCATCTGAATGCTCGACTGATAACTGTTGTTGTAGGAAAACTCCACAAGTGGAAAGATCCTAAGAACCTCCAAACTCCATCACACACGCACGGAGCATATCCTCTAGTATCTGTATAGTGCACTCGGACTGTCCGTCCGTCCGTCTGAGGGTGAAATGATGTGCTCAACTCAACCACAATACCTAACTCATGTTGTACGACCCTCCAAAACCGTGATGTAAACTGCGTACCTTGGTCAGAGATGATAGATACCGGCATGCCATGAAGCCTGACAATCTCGCAGATATAAACTCGAGCTAGCTTCTCGAAAGAATATGTAGTCATCACAGGAATGAGATGAGCTGACTTGGTCAGCCTATCCACAATCATCCAAACTACATCAAACTTTCGCTGAGTCCGTGGAAGTCTACCAACAAAATCCATAGTGATCCGCTCCTATTTCCACTCCGGAATCTGTAGCTTCTGAAGCTATCCACCCGGCCGCTGGTGCTCATACTTCACCTGCTGGAAATTTAGACACTGACCTACATATTCCAATATGTCCTTCTTCATTCTCCTCCACCAATAATGCTGCCTCAACTCCTGATATATCTTCGCGGCACCCAGATGAATGGAGTACCACAAACTGTGAGCCTCCTAAAGAATCAACTCATGCAATCCGTCTACATTGGGCACACATAGCCTGCCCTGCACCCTCAATGCACCATTATCTCCAATAGTGACCTCCTTGGAATCACCATGCTGAACCGTGTCCTTGAGGACAAGCAGATGGGGGTCATCATACTGACGTTCCCTGATATAATCATAAAGAGAAGACTGGGATACCACACAAGCCAAAACTCGACTCGGCTCAGAAATATCCAATCTAATAAACTGGTTGGTTAAGGCCTGAACATCCAATGCCGATGGCCTCTCTTCTGCTGGTAGATATGCTAAACTCCCTAAACTCTCAGCCCTGCGACTCAAGGCATCAGCCACCACATTGGCCTTCCCGGGATGGTATAGAATAGTGATATCATAATCCTTAAGCAGCTCTAACCACCTGTGCTGACGCAAGTTAAGATCCTTTTGTTTGAACAGATGTTGCAAACTCCGATGATCGATGTGGATCTCACAAGGGACACCGTACAAATAGTGCCGCGAAATCTCCAATGCACGAAAAATAGCTGCTAACTCAAGGTCGTGGACAAGATAGTTCTTTTCATGCACTTTCAGCTGTCTAGACTCGTAGGAAATCACCCTACTGTCCTGCATCAACACCATGCTAAAACCAATCTGCGATGCATCATAATATACAGTATAAGACCCTGAACCTGTAGGCAATACCGGTTGTAGTCAAAGCTGTCTTGAGATTTTGAAAGCTCTCCTCACTCTCCTCTGTCCACCTAAACGTAGAACCCTTATGGGTCAGCCTGGTCATATGTACTGCAATAGATGAGAAACCCTCTACAAATTGATGGTAATACCCCGCCAAACCAAGAGAACTCTGGATCTCCATAGCTGAGGACGGTCTAGGCCAACTCTACACTGCTTCGACCTTATTTGGATCCACCTTGATCCCCTCACTCGACACTACATGACCCTAAAATGACACATTATCTAGCCAGAACTCACAATTTGAGAATTTTGCATTTAACTTCTTTTGTCTCAAGGTCGGAAGCACAATCCTCAGGTGTTGCTCATGATCCTCCTGACTCCGGGAGTACACCAGAATGTCATTAATAATCACAGTGACGAATGAGTGAAGATAGGGCCGGAATACACTGTGCATCAAATGCATAAATGTTGCTGGGGCATTGGTCAGCCCAAATGACATCACAAGGAACACGTCGTGACCATACTAAGTCCTAAAAGTAGTCTTCGGGATATATGGCTCTTGAATCTTCAACACATGATAGCCTGAATGCAAATCAATCTTGGAAAACACTCAAGCACCCTGTAACTGATCAAATAGGTCATCAATACGAGGAAAAGGATACCGGTTCTTCATTGTAACTTTGTTCAACTGGAGATAATCAATGCACATACGCATAGAACCATCCTTTTTCTTTACAAATAGGACAAGAGCACCCCAAGGTGACACACTGGGCCAAATGAAGCCATTTTCAATTAATTCCTGTAATTGTTCCTTCAACTCCTTCAACTCAGGAGGAGCCATATGGTATGGAGAAATAGAGATGGGCTGAGTGCCCGGCAACAAATCAATACCAAAGCCGATATCTCTATCGGACGGCATGCCCGGAAGATCGGCTGGAAATACATCTGGATAATCACTCACTGCTGGGACTGACTCAACCGTAGGAGTATCAATACTGACATCGGTCACATAAGCTAGATACACGTCACACCCCTCGACTCTGATGGGAGTGTAATCTAAGGTACCTCTCCATTCTAACCACAGTAAACCTAGCATAGCCAGTGTTACGGTCTTGGCGTGACAATCAAGAATAGCATAATGGGGCAAAAACCAATCCATGCCCAAAATTATATCAAACTATACCATACTGAGCAATAATAATTCGGCTTTGGTCACAAAACTACTAAGAACAACCAAGCACGACAGATACACATGGTCAACAACAATAGAATCTGCCACAGGTGTAGACACATCGATAGGAGAACTCAAGGAATCACGAGATACGCCCAAATATGGAGCAAAATAAAATGACACATAGGAATAAGTGGAGCCTATATCAAATAAAACCGACACATCTCTATGACAGACTGGAACAATACCTGTAATGATAGAGTCAGAAGCAACTACCTATGTACGAGCAGGAAGAGCATAATATCTGGCCTAGCCTCCCCCTCTAGGGTGACCTCTACCTGCCCGATCTCCATCTCGAGCTGGCTGAGCAGGTGGGGTGGTAGCTGGTGTTGTAATCATAGCCTGAGGACTCAATGGAGCACGTGGTGCTTGAGAAGTCTTTGGAGGTGCACCCCTCCTAAGTTTGGGTCAATCCCTCACCATATGGCGAGTGTTGCCATAATCAAAACAAGCTCTCGGAGGATGTGGCTGCTGTGGCTGGCTCGGGCAAGGTCTGCTGGTCTGACCGCTGAAAGCACCCCGTGCAGGAGGTACACTAGACATTGACGCTGCATAATAAGGCTCTTAGGTCTTAGGAGTAGCCGAAATACCACTGGCGGCTGGAAGTGCTTAATGAACAGGGTGAGTTACATAACCCCTACCATGACGAACTGCAGCTGGGGCACGAGCACCACTATAAGTGCCAGACTCTCGAGACCTCTTGGCCTCCCTCTCCTCTCTCTCCTGAGCAAGCATACCCTCCAATCTCCTAGCAATCCCTACAACCTGCTGGTATGCAATATCCATCTCCAACTCCCGGGCCATGCTAAGCCTGATAATGGGTTGGAGCCCCTCGATAAACCGACGGACCCTCTCTCGAACTCTAGCAACCAATGCTGGTGCATGTCTAGCAAGATGAATGAAATGGACTGCATACTCTGGCACAGTCATAAAACCCTGGCGCAACTGCTCAAAATCAACGCACCAAGCATCCCTGAGACTCTAGGGAACATACTCCCTCAAGAACATATCCGAGAACTGAGTACAAGTAAGTGAAGCCGCCTCAGCCGGATTACCCAACTCATAAGCACGCCACCACTGATAGGCCGCTCCTCTAAGCTGGAACAAAGTGAAAGAAACTACACTAGACTACGCTACACCCATAGTACGGAGGATACGGTGGCATGCCTCAAGAAAACCCTGGGTATCCTCTGAAAAATAGACTGGAAATTTAACAAAGAGAAAACCACAGAAAAATAGTATCACAACACATAGGGATAAACAGTAGGGGCACTCCCGAGATACTGTCTCGTAGTCCCAAATGTAAATGCTCAACAGGGGATCTCCCGAGATACCTTCTCGTAGTCCCAAAGGTAAATATGCAAGGAAATCTTTCGAGGTACCTCCTCGTAGTCTCAAAAGTAAATGTGGAGGGGGATTTCTCGAGGTACCGCCTCGTAGTCCCAAAAGTAAACACACAGCTCGAAACCGATGGATACAACAATTAATAGCAAGAATTCTATATTTAAGACTGACACAGATCAAGGAAAAAAATAGGAAATCAACTAAACATACTGCATAGAGTTCAAATAAGCATTTATGACACGTAGGCATGCGATATTATGCTAAACAGGATAACTACACATGCTGGAATAACTCATCTAAGATAAAACATGTTACTGTTTAGTAAAAACAAATTTTACAACAATTAGCCCGTGTACGCACTCGTTACCTCGCGTACGCGGCTCTCACATATCACAGAAGTATCACAACAGTACCAATCCTAAGGGGACATCCCCCACACAAGGTTAGGCAAGCCACTTACCTCGAACCGAGCTCAATCAATCAGTAAAAATGCCTTTTTTATGATTTTCCGACTCCGAATGGCCCAAATCTAGCCAAAAGCAATTACATACCATGAATATAACTATAAGAAACCAATCTTGTTAATGAAATCAAGGCTTTAGCAAGAAATTAGAAAATCGCCCCAAAAAGTCGACGCGAGCCCACGTCTCAGAATCAGGTAAAAGTCACAAAATACGAACACTCATTAAACCACCGTTATGGATTTGTAGCAGATTGAGCTAGATTCCTGCCACGTAACCTAGATCGTGGCACAAATCCCGGAATAGGATTGTACAATTCCGTACTAGGTGGTTAGACAGTTGTATCAAGATTATTCCTTACTGTAAATAGAAATATACCTTATTTAGGGTTCCCCCATTACATAAAGGGGACCCTAATTGTTTGTAACATCATCTCATCATTGGCAAGAATATACTATCCTACTTTTCTCTCTTACTGTTCATCAGAATTGTCCTTTACATTTACTGTTCTTACTTTATTGCTCTTAATTCATCTCGAGGTCACTAAGCTCGAGGTCACTACTGCTGAGTAACATTGGTTTGATTCACCTATTCCTTTCATTTCCACGTCTTATTTCTTGATTAATAATTCGTATTGAACTAAATCACATATCTTTAAAATCACAATACAAATTTAATTGTTACTCGTATTTTCGAGGTAAACAGTTTGGCGCCCACCGTGGGGCTAAAGATAATATTGATTGTTTCTTTACTGATTCTCATTACACACGTTATTTTTACACTTTTTCTTGTCAAGAATTTTTGTTTCTCAGGCTGAAACATGTTTAGCTCACAAAATGCACCTGTTCATGACAACGAAGGTCTTGGTGACAACAACAATACAGGGGTCGGTGTACCACCAATAAACCCTGGGGAAGTGCCAAACATGGAACCAGTTGATGTTAGTTCAAACATTGCTCTATACGCGTATTTAGGCACAGACCTCGGAGGGAGTATACGTAGGGAAGCCCGACCAGGGGACCAAGGAACGCCAGAAATAGGAGATGGGGGAGTCAGCCTCCAAGTGATATTCGAGATGCTGCAAGCTCAGCAAATTGCCATCGCTCAACTTCAAAGTTAAAATAAGACTCTGAGTATAGTTGAACATGAAAACAATCGACGTGCTGAGCCAGCGCCATAAAGGTCAAACGGAAACGACTCGGGGACTGACCCCACCACTAGGAGGATGCTCAAAGAGCTCACCAAGATGATCGAGTCTGGAGAAAAGAAGATTAAAGACAATGACAAAAAGGTGGAAACTTATAATTCCTGTGTTGACCAAATACCGGGGGCACCTCCAGTTTTGAAAGGATTAGATGCCAAAAAGTTCATACAAAAACCATTCCCTCAAAGTGCGGCTCCAATGCCTATTCCTAAGAAGTTTTGCATGCCCGATATACCCAAATATAATGGGACAACCGACCCTAACGAGCATATTACTTCATACACTTGCGGGATCAAAGGAAATGACTTGAATGACGATGAGATCGAATCAATCTTATTGAAAAAGTTTGGAGAAACACTATCGAAAAGAGCTATGATTTGGAATCACAACATACCTCCTAACTTTATTGATTCATTTCCTATGTTAGCAGACGCGTTCGTGAAAGCGCACGTCGGGGCCATAAAGGTGGCCACGAGAAAATCGGACGTCTTCAAGATAAAACAAAGGAACGACGAGATGTTGAGGGAGTTCGTGTCCAGGTTCCAGATGGAACGAATGGAGTTACCGCCGGTCTCGAATGATTGGGCAGTACAAGATTTTATGCAGGGTTTGAATGAAAGGAGATTGATTTCGTCTCGACAATTAAAGCAGAACCTGATCGAGTATCCAACTGTGACGTGGTCAGATGTGCACAACTGTTATCAATCAAAAATCAGGGTCGAGGACGACCAGTTGGGAACCCCCTCGGGTTCAGTTCATCCTAACAAATTCGCAGCCAAGCCCCTGAGGGATACGGACAGGGAATCAAGACCAAACAAAGAGCGATATCAGCCGTATGTTGATCGGAGAAACAATGGTTCAGGTCGAAACACCCCCAGAAATGATCGGAAAAACGATCGAGGTCAAAGTTCTCGAGGACTCATGAGTAGGAATGGGTTCGACAAACACACTGATCCTGTGGAGGCACCTCGATTGTCAGAGTATAATTTCGGTGTAGACGCATCAAGGATCGTGTCAGCTATTGGAAGAATCAAAGATACCAGGTGGCCTAGGCCAATCCAAACCGATCCGTCTCAGAGGAATCCAAATTTAATGTGTAAGTATCATGGCACGCATGGTCATAAAATAGAATATTGCAGGCAACTAAGGGAAGAAATGTCTCGATTGTTCAACGAGGGCGATCTTTGAGAATTTCTATGTGATCAAGCCAAGAATCACTTCAGGGAGAGAGATGCAAGAAAAAATGAACAAGAAGAACCACAACATGTAATCCACATAATCGTTGGCGGCGTTGATGTCCCGCAAGGACCAGTGTTCAAACACACCAATGTGTCGATCACAAGAGAAAAACGTACTCGGAGCTACGTGCCCGAGGACGCCTTATCATTCTACGACGAGGAAGCAGAGGGCATATCTCAACCCCACAAAAACGCCCTGGTAATCTCTATCCTTTTAGATAAAATTCTGGTTAAACGTGTTCTCGTGGGTCCAGGTAGCTCGGCAAACATAATTAGATAAAGGGTCGTGGAGCAGCTCGGCCATCAGATGATGAAGTTCCCAACGGAGGATGGGGTTAAAACAGTTTACGGGGAGCAACATGCTGCAAAGGAGATGTTTGCTGTCGATGAAGTGGTACCGATACCAAAGCCTTCGACCTCGGATAAATCGAGCACCAAAGGTAAGCAGGCGGCTAAATATCAATCACCATACCCAGCCTCGACGGAATCGGAGCAACAGGTAATCGAGGACGAAGAAGAGGATTTGCTTAATTTTCGAACCTTCGTCGCTCCCGAAGAATCCGATGCAACCAAGTCGACAGTCGAGGAGCTGGAACAGGTCATACTGATCAAGTACATGCACGAGAGAAAGGTATACCTAGGAACGGGATTAACCCCCGAACTCAGGAAAAAACTCATTCAATTTCTTATTGATAATATGGATAGCTTTGCTTGGTCCCATTTAGACATGACAGGGATTCCACCGGAAATCACCACACATCGGCTAAGCATCGATCCCAGGTTCAAACCGGTGAAGCAAAAAAGGAGGCCCCAGTCCGAGGCGAAATATACGTTCATTAAGGACGAGGTAACCAAACTCCTTAAAATAGGGTCTGTTCGGGAAGTAAAATTCTCCGAGTGGTTAGACAATGTAGTTGTAGTTCCTATAAAAGGAAACAAACTTAGAATGTGTATAGACTATAAAGACTTGAACAAAGCATACCGGAAATATTCTTTCCCACTGCCCAACATCGATCGTATGATCGATTCTACGGTCGGCCACAAGATTCGAACTTTTCTCGATGCCTACTCCGGGTACAATCAGATTCAGAGGAACCCAGAGGACCAGGAAAAAACTTCATTTATTATTAAATTTGGGACATATTGTTACAACATAATGCCCTTCGGGCTAAAAAATGCAGGAGCTACATACCAACTCCTAGTTAACAAAATGTTCGAAGAACAAATAGGTAAAACAATGCGTGAGCATGTGATTTTTGCCCGACCCAAAATACTCCTACAAAATCACATAATAGATTTTTTTTGGTAGTTCATTTTAATTTTGTAGAGTTTTTAGGAAATATTTGTTTAATTGTTTGCATTTTAGTTATATTTTTTCATACATTAAAAGCATAGAAAATACCCCCAAAAATATCAAAATTTCATGCATTGCATATTAGGTTTTCTGTTCGTATTTTAGGATTAATTGGTTAATTAATTGTTTATTAAAATGAAAATCACAAATATTGTTCATTTTAGCTCTTAATATTAGATGAGTAATTTTCTCTTCGGTAATTTAGGGTTAATCAATTTGGTAAATATTGCAAATAGATAATTAGTTTGATTTTATAATTTAGAGTCATCTAGGATTAAATTTAGGATTTAATTAATTTAGTTAGGATTTTTATTTAAAATTAAAGAAAAGAAAGAAAAAGAAAGAAAACAAAAGAAAAGAAACGAAGTTAAGTATTAGGTTACGTACGTAANAATCACCCTTCCCCCCTCTTTCCGAATTCATAACTGGTTTCCCTTAAGTCCCCACCGAAGCTTTCCAATTTTAGATCCAGTAATAGCAAAAAACCTAAGTGCCACGCCTTCAAAGTTTCCAAGAGCGATTTGGCCCGAAACTTGTGTTAATCGTTCGTTCTCAACAAGAACATTCGATTAACACTAATTTAGGCTTAAATCGGAGAAGGCCGGAGTTTCGTTTGAGCCAACCGTCAGTCTGCCTAGCCTAGGTATTTCTGCTTCTCTTTTCCTCTTTCTCTTTCCTTGTTTTTTGTTTCTTCTTCTTTTCCTTTCTTTTCTTCTCTCCTTCTCGACTCTGTTTTTTTTGTTTTCCTTTTCTTTTGACCAAAAAATGATGAAATTTAAGTAACCATAATCTATGGTTGGTAGGATTTTCTCATGCTTAGTCAGTAGTATTAATTAGTTCAATCTGAGTTCTTAACTGTTTAGGACAGATTTTTTATGGTATTTTCTTTTCTTGCTTTTGTTCTTCCTTTTTCATTCTTTTTCATAATTGGTGTTTAGTTTGCATGCTTTAGGTTATTTACAGTATTTTGTGTTGTTGTTATTTGTTTGAGTCGTTTGCCTATGCTAGTCATCAAACCTGTTCGTTTTTGAAGAGCGAACTTGGTTCATTTTAGGGTTTAGGTTTTTTTTAAGTTTTCAGATATTTAAAATTTAATTACACTATCTAGCTTTGTTGTTTGCTATTTTATTTGTCCATTGATATTGGCTTGCTTGTTTTTGTTTGCCTTAATTTGTAAATCAGTAGACATTTGTAGGGGTCGAATTGAACAAAGGAAAAACTTAAGGGGGTTGATTGAAGGGTGGGTAAATAGGAAATTCAGATAAGGCCATTTAGAAGGTTCTAGAACATGGACAGCTGGCCCTATTTGGGCAGTACAAAATGCTGAAACCAATTAGGGATAGCCAGCTGCCCAATTCTGTTAAAAAAGATACTCTTTGAGAGCTGCTTTCAACGGGAATAATCCCTGACTTGGAGAGCACATAACTGCCCTCTGAGAGTATAAATAGAACCTTTTCTTCACTCATTAGACAGAGATTTTCAGAACCCTAAAAAAACTAAAAGGCTCAGCTACTGTTTCATTAGTAGCTACACCTATTTTCTTCTGATTTCTAGCAAAACTTAGAAAAACTTTCTCTCTAGGATTTCTGCTTCTCTATTTCGAGTATGGACTAAGCTGAAACTGTATACTGCTGCTGATTTGTTACTGTTCTCCACTTATTTCTTGCTGAAGTTCTTACGTCATTCTGTTCTTTGCTGTATCCAGGTATTTTCATGAGCCTTGAAATGACAAAAATGAAGTTGTAACATGTTGTCCTGGAATAGAACTTCAGATCTTCTTCTTTGCTTGATGTCTTCTATTTTTTTTTTGGCTTCGTAGTTTCTTTCCAGCTTTTGTTCAAGCATGCTGAAACTGATGTTCTACTCTATAATTTAATCACAATATTTAGGTTTGAAGGTTTGAATTAGTTTAGTTTTTTCATTGTATGGTTTGACAGTTTGCAATGCTTAACAGTTGTAATAATTCATTAGGACTTTTGTTGCAAAATATGTTGAGTGTATACTGTATATGTCTCGAAATGATATGTGTTTGAATTGCTGAGTATTCTCAGCTGAATCACCTCGAATTTCAATGCTGTTAGATTAATGGCATGTTTAGGTCTAAGGTAATTCATGAATAAGTTTAGAGTTAAATCTTTTATTGTTAGTACTAATAGCATGTTAATAAACTAAGCTTATAATATGATTGTTCAACCTTCGATTTTTCCAGAATTTTTATAACATTTTGAGTTGCATGTGATTTAGAGGAAATTGAGCTTCAATTGGGTCTTAATGTCAAAGGCCCTCCTGCTGGAAGCAGTTGGGCCTGGCAGTGGCCCAGATGAAGCGGCTTGGTCGAATCTTGACCTAGTGCGCGCCTGTCTTCTGCTTACTTCTGCTTTTGGGCTCAATTTCGAGCCCAATCAACTTCAGCATTTTATCCATTAGATTTTCTTTTAAGACAATAACAATGGGCTTTAACGTTGTTAAAAAAGATGGGCTTGGTGTTGGCCCAAGCGAAGCTGCCAAGTCAAAATCAGGCTCGCTTGCTTCCTTGTCCTCATTTCTGGGCTCAATTTCGAGCCCAATGCCCCCCTCAGCCATGTTTCTCTTAAGGATCTCTAGATAATATATTGGGCCTACTAGTGGCCCAGTTCTTCTCAAATATTTAAAGGTCTAGTTTATCTTCCAATGCAGACTTACAATTAGTAGCCCTTTATAATTTCAATCTTAGTTTAAACATGAAAATTCGTAGATTGCTTTAGGCGCGATTTAATATATTGTCGTGATTGTGTACACGTTAGCGTGACATAATTACGATCTTAAAAACAAAATCGGGGTATGCGTTCGTGCAACTTCGACTAAACTTTCTTAATATTAATAAAGCGTTATTAATTGTGGACACGTACGCGTGACATGATTCTTGACGCGCCAAACAAATGAGTACACGTACGCGTGACTCGTTTTAAGATAATTTCTTAACTAAAAGAGGTAAATGCACATAGGCTCTAAAATAAGTATTTAGACAATTTAATTAAGCCAAGTATGATTAAAACGACCGTGCTAAAACCACGGAACTCGGGAATGCCTAACACCTTCTCCTGGGTTAACAGAATTCCTTACCCGGATTTCTGTGTTCCGCGGACTGTATGACAGAGTCAAAATTCCTCGATTCAAGATTTTAAACCGGTGACTTGGGACACCATAAACTATCCAAAGTGGCGACTCTGAATCTAAAATAATAATCCCATTTCGGTTATTGTCACTTTAATTGGAAAAACGCCCTTATACCCCCTTTCGGGGTAGAAAAAGGAGGTGTGACAGCTCTAGCGATTCTGCTGGGGAACCGAACCCAGAATCTCTGGTTCAGGGTTCAAGAATTCGAGCTTTCAATATGATTGTTACTTGGCTTTGTTTATTGTTGATATTACTGTATTTTGTGGACCTAATGTGCTAATTGCTGTTTTATTATTTGAACTGTATTAAAATGCCTTCTTACGCCACCCTTCTGAGTCTTCTAACATATGGTGCACACGTACGCGTGGCCCACTTTCTGTTAGAAGTCATACCAATTAGAACGAGGCTTGGGTCAGCAACAAGGCCAGGTAGATTTTCGTGCTCCCGGTACGTTGCCCCCACCTCGGCTCGAGCTATCTTCTCGGGTGGGCCAGGTCTAGAACACAACCCCAGGTTTTAACTTAGAATAACATAACCTCATGTCGGATGCCTAGTAGGAACATTTGTTTGCATCACGTGTATTTGACTTAGGGGACTCAACACAGGGGTTGGGTCCGTCTAGGACAGGTATACCCAAAATAACAGACCATCCTGATGCATCTTACGTGCTATGTGAACATTTATTTGTTTCGGCTTGCATGCTGACCGGCTAGGGAAAGAAAAACAAGAGAAAGACCAAGAGTGATGTAGCAAGGAAATAAAACTCGATTCTGGAAACCCCGGTATTTGAAAAAGTCCCGAAACTCTGCCGGATTTTTTCAAAAAAAAAAGAAGAAAAGAAGAAGAAAAGGAAAAAAGAGTCATTTCAAAACGAGTCATCATGTTTTTTCAATATCAAAACTGACCGAACTACGCAGGTCTGATTCTCACCGGATGTGGGGTACGTAGGCAACCTACATAGGGTTCGTCATTTTTGCAAAAGTAACCAAATAAAATGAAGTGTAGTTAGGGCTCTGATCAAAAGAATAAGCCGACCCAGCTTCGGTTATGTCTTAAGCCGTTCTTGCCGGGATAGCCCTAGAGTATCTTTCAATTAACGAAGGGCTATTTTCATAAAGAATGGACAAGTTTTTCAGTAAGGTGGCATTTTTTAAAAGTATCTTTCCCCGACCTCAAAATTTATTTGGAATTATGAAGGGGCCACATTTACAAAAACAACCACTTTTGTTAAAAATAGTGTAGGGGGGAAGGGCCATTTTCCTTTGATTTTTTTTGTTTTTTTCCTTTAGAAGTTAAGAACTGGTTTTCGCAAAAGGAGTCCACCAGAGTCAACCCTAACCTTAACCATCCACAGGTGCAAAATGAACACTGTCCAGGACCTGGCACTATTGGTCATAGAACAGGCTTAGTTGCAGCTGCGTATGTGGTGGTATGATTTAAATGAAGATGGTCAGGAGTGGGTGAAAGAGCATTTGGGTGCCTTACGGACACTATGGAAATCAAACCACGAGAGGATTTAATCAAGGCTTTGGTAACTTTTTGGGATACCGTGCACAACGTTTTTCGTTTTTCAGATTTTGAGATCACCCCTACTCTGGAGGAAATAGCCGGATATATTCACTTTGGCCGGGACTTGAGAAAACAACAACTTATATTCCCAAGGGCCCCCTCTGTGCACAAATTCTTTGATCTTCTGAATATGAGCAAGCAAATGAAGAAGGCCCATGTGAATAAAGGATGCTGGTCCTTTCACTTCTTGTATTCCAGGTTTGGGCACTCAGTTGGGTTCGAAACACACGAAAAGGGATTGAACAAAAAACAAGATAAGAGCATTTGGCAAGTTCATCGTAGGTTCGCTTTCATAGTGGCGTTCTTGGGGATTATAGTCTTTTCGAATGCAGAAGGGACAATAGATATCCGTATGGCCAGAATCGCACAAATCCTTATTACAAAAAAGATCATACACTTGCTCCTTTAGTGCTGGCAGACATTTATCGGGCATTGACATTGTGTAGATCTGGGGCTCAGTTCTTTGAAGGCTGTAATGTTCTTCTACCAATGTGGTTGATCGAGTATCTTCGCCGTCACCCCAAATTCATGAGTTATGGTTCAAGCAAGGACAACTTCATCAAGAGTTATGAGGAAAGGGTGAAAGACTACAATTCTCCAAAAGGGTTTGAATAGACTCTAGGATGGCTTACGGTGACGGAAATCATACACATGACGGCTACAAAAGGCTACCTAATGTTGATGGGTTTGAGAAGTGTCCAGCCATACACATCGCAGAGGGTTTTAAGGCAGTTGGGGAGATATCAGGTGGTGCTCGAAAATGAAGATTTAACTACCCAAGTCATTGAGCTACATCCAGAAGCTACATTGCCCGAGGCTTTAGTCCAGCAAGATTGGAATGGTTGCCGATATCTGAAAAATGGCACCCAGGTACCAGTTATTCCGAGAGGGGAAGTGGATCCAGATTACGCCGTGTGGTTTGAGAAAAGGTCTTGTGCAAGTAATGAGCCAGAGCACGAGCCCGAGCCCGAGAGACCCGCCAAGAGACCGCATGTTCAGGCTTTTGATGACAAAGTCCGGGAAAGGTTGGCCTCGGGAGAGAAGGAGAAAAAATATCAAGCCGCCATTCACACTTTGGAAGAGAAATTGAGAAACGTTGAGTTCAATAATAATCTACAAGTGCAAGAAGATGAAGGTGAAAGGAGAAGGTTGGTCCGAGAAAATGAAGCCCTCCGAGCTCAGATTCTGAGGATGAAGATCGCTGCGGAAACCCGGCCAGAAGCAGACAAGATGAAGAACTCATAAAAAGTCTTAGACGGAAAGTGTGTGATTATGGGGCTGACTTGGAAAAGGCCGAAGAGGAATTGGCTAAAACCCGAGCAAGATTGGCACAGAATGCAGAAGGGCGGGCAAAGTTTGTTCAACGGCTAAAGGAAAGGTATGACAAAGAAGTCACGTTTCAAAAGAAGAAGCTGACTACTTTGGAAAATGAGATGGCCCAGCAAACAAAGAATTTCAAAGCAGGAAGAGAGCATTGCTATGCATTAATTGGCCAACTGGAAGAAAGCATGCAACAATTACAGGACCAAAACAACACAGGTACCCAAGTGTTGGAAGCTCGGGCACAGCAAATAGGGCGCCTGCTTCAGGAGAAAGGTGTCATTAGAACAAGGATTAAAGAAATAGCTGACTATGTCGTGATGAGGTGCCACGAGTGTAAGGACATGACTAGGTCGATGTTTTTTGCTTCCATGATGACATTCATTTGCCAGGTGATGGCTGACTTGGACCGTCTTCAGCAGGATATTGCACAAAGGCCCACGCAAAGACCGGACAATGTTCCGCAGGCTCCTAGGGCACCAATGGAAGCTCTTATGTACTCCTGAATTTCTTTGGTTTTAAGTCTGTATTTCATTTTTCGAGTCTGTTAGTTGTTTTAAATGCCTAGTTTGTTTTTCCTATTTGAAGTCTTTATGTCAGAGTCTTTGTAATAGAAATTCAAAAAAGATTTTATTTTAATAGAACGGAAAACCTTAAAAAAATTTCTTTCTTTTATTTCATATTTATCCCCTGAACTACGTAATGATCCGATTCATGCGGCGTCATGATACATAGGCAATCCCCATAGGATTCGATCATAACCATAAAATGAAAAGAGAGGAAAGAAAATTGAGTAAGAAGAAAAAGTGGCAAACTAAGAGGGGAAAGAAAGTGCAAAAATAAAAGGGGAGCGACAAGAGCCAAGTAAAGAAATGCAGGAGTGAAGAGAAAAGAAAAGAGAGAAGAGAAAGTGCAAAGCGAAAAGAGTTAGTTAAGGCCGGGATGAAGCATGCAACCGTTCAAATACATAATAGAAGCAGTTAACTGTTCAGGAGCATTGCATCCCAAACGTGCGGTTGCCTATCTGTTAAACTCTTAAACACTAACAAGTTTGCTGTTGTTATTGAGAACAGGAAGGTGGTTAGTTTGTTTGGCACTTTGGCAAGTGACCCGTATAACACCAGGTCTAAACACAAGGCGATCATGGCTAGAAAAGAATTGGACGCAAGTGTTATTGACCCACCGAGAGAGATGGAGGAATCTGAGTCTGGTTTGAAAGAAGACGTACATAAGCTGAAGCACCAAATGGCCGAAATGTACCAGTCATGGATGAAGGGGCATCCTCCACCGTCATATCCCGCCAACGCTGCTTTCATCCCACCACTAGCTCAATCTCAAGAGCCCACCATTGTCGATCTATCCCCACAACATGCACCAAGCTTCACCCTTTACCATCACTATCCTGGCACCTCTTCCCAAGCCATCCAAGCTCCACCAACCAAAGCAACCACCCACCCTGCTCTGCTGGCTACCCCTGTCTTCGTAGCACCTCCGCCAGCTACCCTCCATCGATCTTCCACTGAGCCGGCATTCCAAGCCCAAGATAACCAATACTATGCCCCAGAGCCTACCTTCAAAGTCCCGGATCATTACTCCTACACTCCTCACTTTGAACTTCCTGTCGAAACTGAGAAGCCACCCAAAAACACGGAGCAAGAGGAGATATTTGGGAAGGTAAAGAGTATGGAGCAGTCGCTGAGAAATATGCAACGGTTAGGTGGCCAAGTGAGTGTGGCATATAAAGATCTGTGTTTGTTTCCTGATGTCCAGCTACCTGCCGGATTCAAAATGCCCAAGTTTGACTTGTACGACGGGCATGGAGACCTCGTGGCCTACGTAAGAGGATTTTGCAGCAAAATGAGGGGTGCTGGTGGGAAAGATGAATTGTTGATGGCATATTTTAGTCAAAGTTTGAGTGATGCAGCATTAGAGTGGTACAACCGCCAGGACAACAGCAGGTGGTACACCTGGGATGACTTGGCCCAGGCTTTCGCTCGGCATTTCCAGTACAACGTAGAGATTGTCCCAAATCGCCTATCTTTGACTAAGATAGAGAAAAAGCCCAGTGAGAGCTTCAGGGAATATGGTTTCCGGTGGAGAGAACAGGCGGCACGAGTCAACCCTCCAATGGAGGAAGCTGAAATGGTGGAGTACTTTCTTCAGGCCTTGGAGCCTACTTAATTTGGTCATCTGATCTCGACCATAGGTAAGTCTTTCAATGAAGTGGTGATGATGGGAGGAATGGTATAGGAAGGACTCAAATCAAGCAAGATCATGAGTTACTCTGCCATCAAAGCAACTACACAAGCAATCCAGAATGGCACCGGGGGTGTGTTAGGGAAAAAGAAGAAAGAAGATGTTGCTATGGTCGCCTCAGGATCGTGGCATGGCCCAAGGGGTTCACCACACCATTACACCCAGCCTTGACCCCAACCTCAAACCTACACCCAAACTCCATATAATCCACCCCAACACTACTTCCCACCACAAAACCCTCAATATTCAGTCAGATCACCCCAATACCACATCCACCACACACAGTCATATGCTCAACCCCCTCCTTACCCGCAATGGCGTGCACCGGCTCAACAAAATCCTTATACCCCTCCACAAACATACCAAAATCCTACTTGTCCAAGCTTTCGACCCAGGCCGGAGTATAGAAATGAAAGGCTGCAGCAGAAGAAAACTTTCACCCCGCTTGGGGAGTCTTATGCCAGCTTGTTTTAGAGGTTGAGGCAGTTGGATGTTCTGAGGCCGATTGAGTAAAAATTACCAAATCCTCCTCCAAAGAACCTGGATTATTCCCTCAGATGTGCATATTGTTCTGATGCTCCGGGGCACGACACAGAAAAGTGTTGGCATTTGAAGAACGCCATCCAGGAGTTCATCGATACAAAGCAAATTGTGGTCCAGAGCCCGGAAACTCCAAACATAAATCAAAATCCACTGCCAGCCCATGCTGAAACGCACATGATTGAGATAGTGTATAAGGATGGGGATCCTGAGAAGCCTTCGAAGTCTGTCATTATGATCCGTGCCAGTGAAAGTAATTCAGTCAAAACTCCAGTTTTTACAAATGCAACATCTCCGACAGTTGAAGGGCTGACGGACAAGCTAAGACCGCCTAATTTTAAGCCGCCTGTATTAGTCGTGAAAGGGTTCCCAGATGATGTTGAAGCAAAGCAAGGAAAGCTAAAAGTGGTTGTACCGGGGGCAGCAAGTAAGCCTGTCATAATGGTGGAAGGGGCTCGCACCGACCCTATTATTATTTAGCCTATGACCCAGTTGCCGATAATTAGCACCAAGGCTATTCCATGGAATTACAAGCAAGTGATAGTAATCTATAAAGGGGAAGAAGTGGAAGAGGAAGTCATTGAAACCCGGGGGTTAACTCGTTCGGGGAGATGCTTTAGCCTAGAGGAATTAAGGAAAGCTAAGCACTCAAAGATAATCCGATTCTAGTGAAGAAGCCAGTCACCGAAGAGGAGGCGGAAGAATTTTTGAGAAAAGGGAAGATGTAGGATTACTCCATCATAGAACAGTTGAGGAAAACACCCGCTCAGATTTCTCTTCTATCATTGTTGATACATTCGGACGAGCACCGCTGGGCCCTCATAAAAATGCTGAATGAAGCTCATATCCCTGACAAGATCACAGTGAACCATTTGGAGAAGATTGCCAACAAGATATTCGAGACAAACAGAATCACCTTCTCGGATGATGAGTTGCCTTTGGAGGGTACGGAACACAATCGGGCTCTTTATCTCACAGTGAAATGCGAAGATTCTGTGGTCACAAGGGTGCTAGTTGACAATGGTTCCAGTGCAAACATTTGCCCCCTCTCCACTCTGCACAAGTTGAACATTGATACTGAAAGGATCCACAAGAGCAGTATATGTGTCCGAGGTTTTGACGGAGGGGGAAAAGATTTTGTTGGCGATATTGTGCTAGAACTGACGATAGGACCAGTTGAATTTACCATGGAGTTCCAGGTACTAGATGTGGCCGTCTCCTACAATTTGCTATTGGGTAGGCCTTGGATACATGTTACCAAAGCAGTCCCTTCTTCCCTGCACCAGATGGTAAAGTTCGAGTGGGACAGATAAGAGTTCGTTGTGTATGGTGATGAGAACTTATGTGCTTACAATGATACATCCGCCCCGTTTATTGAGGCCGAAGACGATAAGGGGCCTTGGGTCTACCAAGTTTTCGAAACAGTTCCAGTTGAGAAGATTTCGGAGCGGGAGTTTATTCCAGGTCCAAAGTTAGCCTCTGCATCTGTCATGGTGGCATCTGAAATGCTGAAGAATGGTTTTGTTCCGGGCAAAGGTCTGGGCGCATCTTTACAAGGTATCGTGCAGCCAGTGGCTCTACCTGAAAATTTGGATACGTTTGGTCTAGGATTCAAGCCCATAGGGGTGATGTGAAGAGGGCTAAAAGGTCAAAAAGAAGGCATGGTCACTACCTAAGCCTATCCCATGCCTCTCTAAGTCCTTCGTCAAGCCAGGGGTCGTGAAACGCCTAGTGTCAGCAGTCCCAAAGCCTGTGGTCGACTTTGATGAAGAGCTGATTGAAAAGTTCCAAAGTCTATTTGATGAGGTGAACATGGTGGAAATTGGGGACCAGCAAAGCAGATGTGCAGTTTATTGGGCCAAAAGTGAAGCTTAACAATTGGAAGGCTACTCCTCTCCCTACTCGAAAGGAGTTTTGGTAGTTTGCTTTGTTTTCCTTTCTGTTATCTGGGTTATTCCAGGGTTGTAATCCAGATTTTTATTTTTCGCTTGTTTTGATGTACAAACCCTTCTATCCTTTATTTTCAATGAAATGCAATTTCCCTTTTCCATTACTCCTGATAGTGTCATTTTTGTTTTTCTTTGTACAATTCTTTTTATGCTGGTTTTAATGACATGACATGCATGAGGAATTTTCGGCCAAGTCTTAAAAGCCAATCTAACTCTAAAATAATAATCCAAGAAGTAGAGTGCGATGATGAAACAGAATATGATGAAGAGGAGGCATTTGAGGAAATTAGTAAAGAACTAAATCATTTTGAAGAGAAACCCAAGCCTAATTTGAATGAAACTGATGCAATCAATTTAGGAGATCCAAATAATGTCAGAGAAACCAAGATAAGTGTACACCTGGAACCACAAATCAAGGAAGAAATAATCAAAGCACTCTTTGAATATAAGATATTTTTGTATGGTCATATGACGACATGCCGGTTTTGAGTACTGACTTGGTAGTTCACAAATTGCCAACTGATCCGGCATTCCCTCCTCTCAAGCAGAAGTTAAGGAAGTTCAAGACTGATATGAGTGTGAAGGTCAAAGAAGAAGGCACAAAGCAGCTTGATGCGAAGGTCATTCGAGTTACTCGATATCCCACTTGGTTAGCTAATGTTGTGCCAGTACCAAAGAAGGATGGTAAGACCAGAGTGTACATTGATTACCGGGATCTCAACAACTCAAGTCCAAAGGATAACTTCCCATTGCCAAATATTCACATTTTGATTGATAACTGCGCCAAGCATGAAATCGTGTCTTTTGTGGATTGCTATGTGGGATATCACCAGATCTTCATGGATGAGGATGATGCGGAAAAGACAGCGTTCATCACGCCATGGGGAACATATTGTTACCGGTAATGCCATTTGGTTTGAGAAATGCTGGGGAAACTTACATGAGAGCAATGACTACTATATTTCATGACATGATATACAAGGAGATTGAGGTTTATGTAGATGATGTGATCATAAAGTCCAGGAAGCAGTCAGATCATGTAGAGGACTTGAGAAAGTTTTTCCAAAGGCTCCGCAGGTACAACCTTAAGCTCAACCTTGGAAAATGTGCATTTGGTGTCCTATCTGAAAAAATGTTGGGATTCATAGTCAGTCGGCAAGGTATTGAGTTGGATCCATCGAGGATTAAGGCCATCCAGGAATTACCACCGCCAAAGAACAAGACGGAGGTGATGAGTTTGCTCGGGCGGTTAAACTACATCAGCAGGTTTATCACTCAACTCACGACAACTTTTGAGCCCATCTTTAAGTTGCTAAAGAAGGATGCTGCGGTCAAATGGACTGACAGGTGTCAGGAGGCATTCAACAAGATCTAGAGGTACTTGTCAAATCCACCTGTGCTAGTCCCGTCGGAACCTGGGAGACCTTTAATTCTTTATTTGACAATCCTGGATAATTCGTTTGGTTGTGTGTTGGGCCAACACGATATCACTGGCAAGAAGGAGCAGGCCATTTATTATCTCAGCAAGAAGTTCACTTCTTATGAGGTTAAGTATACTCTCCTTGAAAGGACATGTTGCGCCTTGAGTTGGGTGGCCCAAAAGTTGAAGCATTACCTGTCATCCTACACTACTTATCTCATTTCTCGCATGGACCCTCTAAAGTATATCTTTCATAAGCCTATGCCCACAGGAAGACTTGCAAAGTGGCAGATTCTGCTTACAGAGTTTGACATCGTCTATGTGACTCGGACTGCGATGAAAGCCCAAGTTTTGGCCGATCATTTGGCCGAGAACCCGGTGGATGAAGAATATGAGCCATTGAGGACCTATTTTCCTGATGAAGAGGCGATGCATATTGACGAGGCTGAGCAGGATGAAAAGCTAGGTTGGAAACTTTTCTTTGATGGGGCTGCTAACATGAAAGGTGTTGGAATAGGAGCTGTGCTCATTTCTGAAACAGGGCATCATTACCCTGTCACAACCCAGCTTCGTTTCTATTGTACCAACAACTTGGCTGAGTACGAGGCGTGCATTTTGGGTTTGAGGTTAGCTATAGACATGGGCGTTCAGGAAGTATTGGTTTTGGGAGATTCAGATATGTTGGTGCACCAGATTCAGGGAGAATGGGAGACTCGAGATTTGAAGCTCATACCATATTGACAATGTCTGCATGACCTTTGTCAACGATTCAGATCAGTAGAGTTCAGGCATATTCCTAGGATCCATAATGAGGTTGCCGGCGACTTGGCTACTCTGGCATCTATGTTACACCATCCAGATAAGGCTTATATTGACCCTCTGCATATTCAAATTTGTGATCAGCATGCCTATTGTAACGTGGTTGAGGAGGAACTTGATGGTGAACCTTGGTTCCATGATATCTCGGAGTACATCAAGATGGGGGTGTATCCGGTACAAGCCACAGGTGATCAAAAGAGAACAATTCTACATTTGGCTAGTGGGTGAGCGGAGAAATCTCGTGCAAGAGAACCCCAGATCTTGGATTGCTGAGGTGTATAGATGCTAAACATGCTTTGACCATCATGGCTGAGGTGCATTCCGGAGTTTTCGGGCCGCATATGAGTGGATATGTTTTGGCAAAGAAAATTCTTCGAGTAGGTTATTACTGGCTCACCATGGAACAAGATTGCATCAGCTTCGTGTGTAAATGTCATCAATGCCAGGTACACGGTGATCTGATTCATTCTCCGCCATCGGAGTTGCATACGATGTCCGCACCTTGGCCCTTTGTTTCTTGGGGCATGGATGTCATTGGACCAATTGAGCCAGCAGCGTCGAACGGGCATAGGTTTATTCTGGTGGCCATTGATTATTTCACAAAGTGGGTCGAAGCTGTAACTTTCAAATCGGTGACCAAGAAGGCAGTGGTGAATTTTGTTCACTCGAATCTCATTTGCCGGTTCGGAATCCCCAAGGTAATCATTACAGATAATGCTGCAAATCTCAATAGCCATCTGATGAAAGAGGTATCCAACAGTTCAAGATTATACATCGAAATTCCACCCCGTATCGCCCCAAGGCAAATGGATCTGTTGAGGCGGCCAACAAGAACATAAAGAAGATACTTCGAAAGATGGTGCAAGGTTCCAGGCAGTGGCATGAAAAGTTGCCTTTTGCTTTGCTGGGTAATCGCACTACTGTTCGCACTTCAGTAGGTGCAACTCCTTATTTGCTGGTATATGGGACTGAAGCAATTATACCCGCGGAAGTTGAGATTCCATCCCTTCGGATGGTCGCTGAAGCTGAAATGATGATGATGAGTGGGTCAAAACCCGATTGGAGCACTTAAGTCTGATTAATGAGAAAAGACTTGTGGCAGTATGTCACAGTCAATTGTATCAAAAGAGAATGGCAAGAAAGGGGCAGAAGTTGTGGTGTTACGAAAGATCCGATCCCAAAAGATATAATTTTGAACCCTGTTATTTAAAACTTTTTTTGAGCTAGCATGCCGCCTTTTCTTTCTAACCCCGTCCAAAAGCCTACATTGCGGTCCAAAGAAAGACCTTCCGACCTATCTTTGAAGAATGCCAAGTCAAGCGAGCTAGAGGTATGATTCACATCATGGGTAACACTTTTGTTCAAAGGCGCAAGGAAAAATGAATAAATGAGAGAGTCTTATCGGTGAAAACCCTCACGGGCACCGTAGGGCGATGGAAAGCTGAGAGAAAATTAAAATGAGAGTCTTATTGGTGAAAACCCTCACGGGCACCGTAAGGCGACGGTGAGTTGAGAGATGAACAAATGAGAGAGGTTTGCTGGTGAAAACCCTTAGGCACCACAAGCCGAATGAGGTTCGTGCCTTTGTAGAGAGATTGGATTATGGGGATCCCGGTCATAAAGTATGAAGACTGAAATGTGATTGGTTGAATGGACTGGGCTGATTAATCCAAAATGCATGTCATGATCATTGGTGCCAGCTGCTTCACTCAGATAAGTCTCTTTTCCATTCTTCCTCAAATAGTCATCTTGGTTTAAAATTTTCTTCTTTATTCCTAATTCTCGGAGTCACTTTGTTTCATTTTCTTTTGGGTCTACTTCTCTAAGTCTTTCTCAATGATAGCCTTGTTAAGCAAGGAAGAAAGGATTTCAAAGCCTATTACCAACTTTCAATTGCACAAAGCAAAAGTCTGGCTAGAGTACATCACAAATGGCATGATTCAGAATAAGCAATAAAGTTTTAGTGGGAGTTCAAGTGGTCAAATGGCTCATGAATTTTGAGGAAGTATAATGGTTCAAAATTGGCAAGATAGAGTTGTTAAATAACAGGCTGAGTGTATGCTACTCGGGTCATTCAGGGTTCTGTGGTTGAGGTTCGGTCAGAAAGTTAAACAGTTCTTTGCTAGCCCAAGGCAGCTAATCGGAACAAAGCATGGCAGTGGAAAGGCCACCTTCAGCAAGAATGCCGCAAACTAACCACCACATTTTCAAACTGATAAGAGTTTCTTTGATTGAAACAGGGGCAGGAAATTTCGTGTTCTGGAAGAACCCTCCGTGAGGAAAGCATGTGCCAGACAGGTTCGATCGTAAGTTTTCAGGACCCACCTGGATAAGGGGATTTAATTTTAAGTTCTCAGGACCCTCCTGGATAATTGGATTTAGTTTCAAGACCGTCAGGACCCTCCTGGATAATGGGAGTTAGTTTTAAGTTTTCAAGACCTTCATTAGATAATGAGATTTAGTGTAAGTTTTACCTTTAGGAAGTAGAATTTAGCTTTGAACTTTTCACTCTTAAAATGAGATTTAATTATAATTTTCAGGGCCTTCCTGGATAATGGGATTTAACTTTTAAGTTCTTATATCTCTTTTAGATAACATGATTCAATTAACACTCACAGATGTTCCCGGTACCAAACTGGGCAGAAAAGTTTCTTTTGTTTTGTCTATTTTGTTGTAATGGCAGGCGCCCACTTGGAGAACAAGGGAATTCATTTCAAGTTTCAGCATCAGGCGCCTACTTGGAGAATAAGGGAATTCATTTCAAGTTTCAGCATCAGGCGCCTACCTGGAGAACAAGGGAATCCATTTCAAGTTTAAGCATCAGGGTCCCACCTGGAGAACAAAGGGAGTTCATTTCAAGTTTCAGCATCAGGCGCCCACCTGGAGAACAAGGGAATCCATATCAAGTTTTAGCATCAGGCGCCCACCTGGAGAACAAAGGGAATTCATTTCAAGTTTATGCATCAGGCGCCCACCTGGAGAACAAGGGAATTCATTTCAAGTTTAAGCATCAGGCGCCCACCTGGAGAACAAAGGGAATTCATTTCAAGTTTAAGAATCAGGCGCTCACCTGGAGAACAAAGGGAATTCATTTCAAGTTTAACCATCAGACGCCCACCTGGAGAACAAAGAGAATTCATTTCAAGTTGAAGCATCAGGCGCCCACCTGGAGAACAAAGGGAATTCATTTCAAGTTTAAGCATCAGGCGCCCACCTGGAGAACAGGGGGAATTCGTTTCGAGTTCAAGCATCAGGCGCCCACCTGGAGAACAAAGGGAATTCATTTCGAGTTCAAGCATCAGGCGCCCACCCGAAGAACAAGGGAATTCATTTCAAGTTTAAGCATCAAGCGCCCACCTGGAGAACAAAGGAATTCATTTCAAGTTCAAGCATCAGGTGCCCACCTGGAGAAAAAGGAAATTCATTTCAAGTTAAGTTCTAGGCGCCCACCTGAAAAACAAGGGAATTTATTTCAAATTTTAAGTCAGCACCAGTTGCAAGCCCCCACCCGGAGAACAAGGGAATTCACTTTAAGTCCAAGACAACAGCAGGAACCCGCCTGAAGAATGGGGACAATTCAAGTTAGAGAAGTTCGCCTCGAGAATGCGAGTCAACAGTTCAAGATGCGCGGCAGAACCACAGAAGTTTCAAGATCAAGATTGAAGACATATAGATAGGAATCTTGTAACTCGTAGATCAAAGATTTTCCTAGCTTCTTTTCATTTTGGTTTTGGTGTAATAAGTAGTTCAGCAAGCAGTAACTACAGCAGAAGTAGTGAAATCACAACTTTCCGGTAGTCCCAGCTACCAAAAATTTTCAGAACTACACTGACCTGATTCCTTTGTAGCCAAGGATATGTAGGCAACCTCGGAAGCAAGGTTCGGTCAGACATTTCAAAAAATTCTTCCCACGGAGTATCCTAACGGGCAAAAATCGCTCATATTAGCTCACTTTATCCTTGCCCGAAAACTCTTCGTTTTTCCGAGCAAAGAGGGGCGGCTGTGAGCATGTGATTTTTGCCCGACCCAAAATACTCCTACAAAATCACACAGTAGATTTTTTTTTTGGTAGTTCGTTTTAATTTTATAGAATTTTTAGGAATATTTGTTTAATTGTTTTCATTTTAGTTGCATTTTCGCATACATTAAAAGCATAGAAAATACTCCAAAAAATATCAAAATTTCATGCATTGCATATTAGGTTTTGTGTTCGTATTTTAGGATTAATTGGTTAATTAATTATTTAATAAAATGAAAATCACAAATATTGTTCATTTTAGCTCTTAATATTAGATGAGTAATTTTCTCTTCGGTAATTTAGGGTTAATCAATTTGGTAAATATTGCAAATAGATAATTAGTTTGATTTTATAATTTAGAGTAATCTAGGAATAAATTTAGGATTTAATTAATTTAGTTAGGATTTTTATTTAAAAATAAAGAAAAGAAATAAAAATAAAGAAAACAAAAAAGTAAAAGGCTGGTTTTGATTTGGGCCACTTAAAAGACAAAAATCAGTGGCCCAAACCCCTTTCCTTCCAGTTCCGCCCAACCCAGTCCCCATGCCCGGTCCAGTACCCCCCAGTTACCAAACGACGTCGTTTTGCCCATCTAAATCCCAACCGTCGATCTTCAATGATCTAACGGCTGGGAACTCATCACCCTTTACCCTTATATATGTCGGAACCACCACCCCATACCCTAGAAAACACCCTCATTCCCACCCCGTCTCTAACCCAGCAAACTATAGCCGCCTTATTTTTCTCTCAAACTCACACGGCCCAAACCCTAGCCGCCGCTCGCCGGAAATCATTTCACAGTGGCGGCTGGTCTCCAAACACCTCCAAATTTTCATCATACTATCACCCTTCCCCTCTCTTTCCGAATTCATAACTGGTTTCCCTTAAATCCCCACCGAACCTTTCAAATTTTAGATCTAGTAACAGCAAAAAACCTAAGTGTCACGCCTTCAAAGTTTCTAAGAATGATTTGGCCCGAAACTTGTGTTAATCGTTTGTTCTCAACAAGAACATTCGATTAACACTAATTTCGGCTTAAATCAGAGAAGGCCGGAGTTTTGTTTGAGCCAACCATCCGTTAGCCTAGGTATTTCTGCTTCTCTTTTCCTCTTTCTCTTTCCTTGTTTTTTTCCTTCTTCTTTTCCTTTCTTTTCTTCTCTCCTTCTCGACTCTGTTTTTTCTGTTTTCCTTTTCTTTTGACCCAAAAATGAAGAAATTTAGGTAACCATAATCTATGGTTGGTAGGATTTTCTCATGATTAGTCAGTAGTATTAATTAGTTCAATCCGAGTTCTTAACTGTTTAGGACATATTCTTTATGGTATTTTCTTTTCTTGCTTTTGTTCTTCCTTTTATTTCCTTTTCATAATTGGTGTTTAGTTTACATGCTTTAGGTTATTTACAGTGTTTTGTGTTGTTGTTATTTGTTTGACTCGTTTGCCTATGCTAGTCATCAAACCTGTTCGTTTCTGAAGAGCCCTTGTGGAGTTCATCATGAACTTGGTTCATTTTAGGGTTTAGGTTTATTTTTAAGTTTTCAGATGTTTAAAATTTAATTATACTGTCTAGCTTTGTTGTTTGCTATTTTATTTGTCCATTTGGCTTGCTTGTTTCTGTTTTCCTTAATTTGTAAATCAGTAGACATTTGTAGGGGTCGAATTGAACAAAGGAAAAACTTAAGGGGGTTGTTTGAAGGGTGGGTAAATAAAAAATTCAGATAAGGCCATTTAGAAGGTTCTAGAACATGGGTAGCTGGCCCTATTTGGCCAGTACAAAATGCTGAAACCAATTAGGGACAGCCAACTGTCCAATTCTGTTAAAAAAGATGCTCTTTGAGGGCTGCTTTCAAAGGGAATAATCCCTGACTTGGAGAGCACATAACAACCCTCTGAGAGTATAAATAGAACCTTTTCTTCACTCATTAGGCGGAGATTTTCAGAACCCAAAAAACACTAAAAGGTTCAGCTACTGTTTCATTGGTAGCTACCCCTATTTTCTTCTGATTTCTAGCAAAACTTAGAAAAACTTTCTCTCTAGGATTTCTGGTTCTCTATTTCGAGTATGGACTAAGCTGAAACTGTGTACTGCTGCTGATTTGTTACTGTTCTCCACTTATTTCTTGCTGAAGTTCTTACCTCATTCTGTTGTTTGCTGTATCCAGGTATTTTCATGAGCCTTGAAATGACAAAAATGAAGTTGTAACATGTTGGCCTGGAATAGAAGTTCAGATCTTCTTCTTTGCTTGATGTCTTCTATTTTTTTTTTGGCTTAGTAGTTTCTTTCCAGCTTTTGTTCAAGCATGCTGAAACTGATGTTCTACTCTATAATTTAGTCACAATATTTAGGTATGAAGGTTTGAATTAGTTTAGTTGTTTCATCTATGGTTTGACAGTTTGCAATGCTTAACAGTTGTAATAATTCATTAGGACTTTTATTGCAAAATATGTTGAGTGTATACTGTATATGTCTCGAAAGGATATGTAGTTGGATTGCTGAGTATTCTCAGCTGAGTCACCTCGAATTTCAATGTTGTTAGATTAATGGCATGTCTAGGTCTAAGGTAATTCATGAATAAGTTTAGAGTTCAATCTTTTATTGTTAGTACTAATAGCATGTTAATAAACTAAGCTTATAATATGATTGTTCAGCCTTCGATTTTTCCAGATTTTTTATAACATTTTGTGTTGCATGTGACTTAGAGGAAATTGAGCTTCAATTGGGCCTTAATGTCGAAGGCCCTCCTGCTGGACGCAGTTGGGCCTGGCAGTGGCCCAGATGCGGCTTGGTCGAAGACCTAGTGCGCGCCTGTCTTCTGCTTACTTCTGCTTTTGGGCTCAATTTCGAGCCCAATCAACTTCAGCATTTTATCCATTAAGTTTTCTTTTAAGAAATAATAGTGGGCTTTAACGTTGTTAAAAAAGATGGGTTTGGTGTTGGCCCAAGCGAAGCTGCCAAGTCAAAATCAGGCTCGCTTGCTTCCTTGTCCTCATTTCTGGGCTCAATTTCGAGCCCAGTGCCCCCCAGCCATGTTTCTCTTAAGGATCTCTAGATAATATATAGGGCCTACTGCTGGCCCAATTCTTCTCAAATATTTAAAGGTCTAGTTTATCTTCCAATGCAGACTTACAATTAGTAGCCCTTTATAATTCCAAACTTAGTTTAAACATGAATATTCGTAGCTTGCTTTTGGTACGATTTAATATATGTCGTGATTGTGTACACGTTCACGTGACATAATTACGATCTTAAAAACAAAATTACGGTATGCTTTCGCGCAACTTCGACTAAACTTTCTTAATATTAATAAAGCGTTATTAATTGTGGACACGTACGCGTGCCATGATTCTTGACGCGCCAAACAAATGAGTACTTCATAGGCGTGACTCGTTTTAAGATAATTTCTTAACTAAAAGAGGTAAATGCACATAGGCTCTATAATAAGTAATTAGACAATTTAATTAAGCCAAGTATGATTAAAGAGACCGTGCTAAATCCACGGAACCCGGTAATGCCTATCACCTTCTCCCGGGTTAACAGAATTCCTTACCTGGATTTCTGTGTTTTGCGGACTGTATAACAGAGTCAAACTTCCTCGATTCAGGATTTTAAACCGGTGACTTGGGACACCATAAACTATCCCAAGTGGCGACTCTGAATCTGAAATAATAATCCCGTTTCGGTTATTGTCACTTTAATTGGAAAAATTTCCTTATACCTCCTTTCGGGGTAGAAAAAGGAGGTGTGACACAATGGAAGTATATATTGATGATATGTTGGTTAAGTCCCTGCACGCAGAGGGCCATTTAGTTCACTTGCAGGAAACATTCAAAATTTTGAAGAAATATAACATGAAGCTTAACCCGAAGAAATGTGCCTTTGGGGTTGGCTCGGGTAAGTTCCTCGGCTTCGTGGTATTGAATCGGGGTATTGAAATTAACCCCGATAAGATAAAAGCGATCGAGGATATCACAATTGTGGATAGCATGAAGGCCGTGCAAAGGCTAACAGTAAGAATTGCTGCCCTGGGTCGGTTCATTTCGAGGTCATCGGATCAGAGTCACCGGTTATTTTCCTTGCTAGAAAAGAAAAAAGATTCCGCATGGACCCCTGAGTGCCAACAAGCCTTAGAAGAATTAAAGAGATATCTAGAGAGCCCGCCTTTACTTCACACCCCGAAGGCAGATGAAAAGCTTTACCTATACTTGGCGGTGTCCGACATATCGGTAAGTGGGGTACTAGTTTGAGAAGAGCAAGGTACGCAATTCCCTGTTTATTATGTAAGCCGAACTCTAGGGGACGCTGAAACTAGGTACCCTCACTTAGAAAAATTAGCACTTGCATTGATAAGCGCATCTAGAAAGCTGAAGCCATATTTTCAATGTCATCCCATATGTGTATTAACCACCTACCCCCTTCGAAATGTTTTGCATAAGCCTGAGTTGTCGGACTGATTGGCCAGGTGGGCCATCGAACTTAGCGGGTACGATATCGAACATCAACCCCGAACGGCCATCAAGTCTCAAATCCTAGCTGACTTCGTGGCCGATTTTTGGCTGATCCTCGTACCCGAAGTAGAGAAAGAACTTCTACTGAGCTCGGGTACATCATCGGGGGTATGGACCCTTTTCACAGACGGTGCCTCGAATGTGAAAGGGTCCGGCCTTGGCATTATCTTGAAGCCACCCACGGGTGATACCATTAGACAATCTCTTAAAACTTCTAGATTAACTAACAATTAGGCCAAGTATGAGGCCATGATTGCAGGTCTCGAGCTAGCTAAAAGTTTGGGAGCAGAAATCATCAAAGCTAAGTGCGATTCTTTATTGATGGTAAACCAAGTGAACAAAAGTTTCGAAGTTCGAGAGGATAGAATGCAACGGTACTTGGATAAACTATAGGTAACTCTGCATCGCTTCAAGGAGTGGACGCTAGATCATGTGCCTCAGGAACAAAATAGCAAGGCCGATGCACTTGCTTATCTGGGATCCTCGGTCGATGAAGACGACATCGTCCTGGGGACTGTGGTCCAGTTATCGAAGTCTGTGGTTGAAGAGGGTCATGCCGAGATAAATTCAAGAAGTTTGACGTGGGATTGGAGGAATAAATATATCGACTATTTGAAGAATGGAAAGCTCCCATCGGACCACAAAGAATCGAGGGCCCTACGAACCAAAGCTGCTAGGTTTGCATTAGATGAAGATGGAACATTGTACGGAGAATATTCGATGGACCACTGGCGGTATGTTTAGGGCCGGGGGACACCGATTATGTTCTACGAGAGGTCCACGAAGGCACTTGTGGGAATCACTTCGGTGCCGAATCTTTGGTTCGCAAAATTATCAGAGCAGGTTATTATTGCAACAGTATGGAAAAAGATACTAAGGAATTTGTCAAAAAGTGTGATAAGTGCCAACGATTTGCACCGATGATCCATCAGCCCGGAGAACAAATCCATTTGGTTTTATCCCCGTGGCATTTCATGAAATAGGGAATGGACATAGTCGGACCCCTACCAATGGCCCCAGGTAAAGCTAAGTTTATTTTGTTTATGACTGATATTTTTCTAAGTGGGTGGAAGCACGGGCCTTCGAGAAAGTCCGAGAAAAAGAAGTGACCACATCATATGCCGATTCGGGATACCTGCCGAGATTGTATGTGACAATGGAAAATAATTTATCGGCAGCAAGGTGACGGAGTTCCTCGAAGCACATAAAATAAACAGGATTTTATCGACACCATACCACCCAACTGAAAACGGACAGGTCGAGTCAACAAATAAAACTATCATTCAAAATTTGAAGAAAAGATTGGACGATGCAAAGGGGAAATGGAGAGAAGTTCTACCCGAGGTCCTTTGGGCATATCGAACAACATCGAAGTCTATCACCGGGGCTACCCCGTTTTCTTTGGTATATAGCTCCGAGGCCCTTATCCTTGTCGAGGTCGGAGAACCCAGCGCCAGGTTTTGACATGCATCGGACGATTCAAATACCGAGGCCATGAATACCAGCCTCGAGCTATCAGACGAAAAACGAGAAGCAGCACTCATTCGGATGGCCGCACAGAAGCAAAGGATCGAAAGGTATTACAATAGAAGGACCGATCTTCGTCATTTCAGAATAGGGAACTTAGTTCTACGAAAAGTCACCCTCAATACTCGAGACCCGAATGAAGGGAAACTTGGCCTGAATTGGGAAGGACCGTACCGAGTCCTCGGAGTTGTCGGAAAAGGATCTTACAAACTTAGCACGATGGAAGGTGAACAACTACCAAACAATTGGAACATATCATTACTCAAACGATACTACTGCTAAGGTATGACTCTACCCTCTTGTCCATTTGAGTTTAGAGCTAACTCAGTGCAGGTTTTCGGTCGAAGCTACCGAAGATACCCTTTTTTCACGAAGGCCTTAGGTTTTAAAGCATGCGTTGCACTCTTTTTCCCTTAGATCGGATTCTATCCCAAATGGCTTTTACCGGCAAGGTTTTAACGAGGCAACAACTATATGCTACCTAAGGAAAACTCGAACAGTATCCAAGGCTTCTTTTCAATCAACCTCGAATACTGGGGGGCATAACTCTTGGAGATCACATTTTCGAGGAAAATACTTCACGCCTAAGAGAGCCTCGATAGGAAAACTTTGAAATGGGCCAAACGGTCAGATGAACCGTGTCCATATAGAATAGTCGAGCCCCAATGACAACATGTACGCATGTATCAATTATTTTAAGAAGCTTTCTATTTATATCAAAAACACTTTGTGTCTCAAAGAAGTCTACTATTATACGAGCTCTACACTTATAATCCTACGGGAAATGGCTCAAGGGCTAAAGTATGAATGTAACCCCGAGATACTCGGGGACTGTCATCGACAGTCAGCTCATCCAAGTCACCGAAAACTCGGACTCATAAGACCTCAAAGAGGCATCCCCCTGAAACAAAGGCCAAGGCCAATATACTCGGGGACTAACTTTTCGAACACGTTCGAAAGGTTATCGGGAAACAAGTACAAGAGACACACCCGAAGGCTACGGCCAAATTAAAGGCTACGACCATATTAAAGACGACGGTCATATAAAAGGCTACGGCTATACGGTCATATAAAAGGCTACGGCCGAAATAATGCGGCTCGATGACGTCCAACTTTCGCCATAAATTAAAGGTCTTCAAACGCTTTGAAAAAACCGGTTAAATCAGGATACCCTCCGCAAAAGCAAAATATAAAGGGCTTCGATAAATTAATCCCTCGAATAATTTAAAGGCTTCCATAACATCAGCCTTCAAAAAACCCTCAAGAGGTATTCGATTATGTTTACACAAACTAATTAGGTTCCGATTCGTCGAACCTTCGAAAAACTCAATGGGTAAGAAAAACACATGCTAAGGCATAATCAAATTTTCACTAAGTCTTTTAGCCGAAAAGAGAGAAAAATTATATAGCCACTCTAGAGGCCGAATCAGCCCAACCTAAAGAGCCTAAGGGCCAACTTAAAGGGCCTAGGGGCCGATATATAAGAACCTAAGGGCCAACTTCAAAAGGCTTAAGGGCCAAAACATATAGAGTTCGAGACCCCATTCTCACTCAATTCGGACTCGAGAGTCCCGACATCCCGAGCTCACATCAAATCGATTGAAACTTAGCTCGAGGATTATTATATTTATCAATAAAAATCTAAGGGTTTATTATGTTCTGATTCCAAACCAGTACTCGGACCGATTATTCGAGTTATACAATCAAATTTTCCACAAATGAGGAAAAAATGAAGTTCAACACAAGTCAAAGTTGAAACAAAGAAGTCTTTCTCTATTTCCAAAAATTGTTTGCAAAAGATATTTACAAATACGCACGAGGGATCCTTTCACAAAAACACTAAGGCAAAATAATGAAACATAAAACTACTCAGGGGCCACATTTTCGGCAGCTGCATCTTCGGGAGCCTCTTCCTTGGGGACTTCGTCTTCATCTCCTACGCTCTCGGAGCCACTTGCTGAGTCATCCTCATCAGAAAGCAAAACGGCAGCCTCTTCTTCCAAAGTCTTCGCCCTTTCAATATCGGTTGAGAGATCGAAGCCGCAAGCATGCACCTCCTCGAGGGTTTCCCTCCGGGACTGTCGCCTGGCGTGGTCAAGTGCACATGATAACTTAACTTCGACTGCAGCAGAGATCTCCTTTGCCCGGGCATTAGCTTCTTCAGCATCGGCTCGGTACGAAGATATGATTACCTCAGCATCAGATTCAGCATTGGCCAGCTGAGTAGCGGATTTAGCTTTATGCTCCTCGATTTTCCGGCCTTGAGCCAGGCTCTCCTCCTTCACACTTTATAGCTGGAGTTCGAGTGAAGCCAGCTGCTCCCGAAGAGTTTCTTTCTTAGAGGCAAGACTGTCCATGCCTTGCCTCCACCCCAAGGTCTCAGCCTCCTTCATCTTGAGCTCCTCTCGGAGCTGCTCCACCAGCTCGCCCTTTTGTTGAAACTGCAAAGTAAAAGTGTTAGAGGACCGATAGGCAAATCCATAACAAAACTTCAGAGGGAATATTACCTTTTCGGTGAGCTCGGTATGTTCTTGGTTAGCCTTTACCAGTTCGGCCCGAAGATTGCTGATCTTCTCCTCTTTCTTGACATAGAGGGTTTTAAGACTATCCATCCCATTGGATCTTCTTAGCTCGGCCTCTCATCGAGCAAGCTCAGCTCGAGACTTGGAGAATTCTTCCTTATGAAGCACGACGGCCTTCACAAAAAGGGATAAATCAAACTCAGAACGACAAGGATAAAGCACAAGCGTAATTTTAGAGGACAAAAACTTACTTGTTTGAAGAGCCGACGGGCCTCCTCGAAAATAAAAGAAGCATCTGGGTCGGGGCCATCTTCGATCCCCGCAAGGCATTCTCGAAAGATATCATGCCCTTCGTGGCTCGTCCCCACATCAGAAGTCTTCATGTTCCGAGCATCTCGGATTTGCCCCTCGGAGAACTCAAGACCAGGCAGCGACTCATCCACGTTGATTACCCCTAGCAACCCACTCAGGGCATTCTCTTCTCTTTGAAGGACCTCGGGACCGGTCCCCTCGATCTCACCCTCCAAATGACCTCCGAGACGAGGTGCCTTTTCGCTGGCTGATAGCTCGGGGACTTTTCTTGAACTCCCCTCGGAGATCTCTTCGGTTCTAAAATGAACCGCATCAGCCATGACAGGTTCGACAGACTTCGAAGCACCGGTGCTTCCTCTTTTACGAGCTACCAACAGGCAGTCATCATCTTCTTCTTCTTCCTGATCCCGAAGGCGTTGTGCCGTTTTCAGAGATAAGGCCACCGTGCCAGCCCTAGGCTTTCGAGCCGTGCTTTTCTTGGGCTTCGGGGGATTTGCAGGCGACCCCTTTTTTTTCTTTTCTTTGGAAGGCTTCGGGATCTCTTCTTCACCAGCCAGGGGCAACCGCATAGCAACGACGTCTCCGAGGCCTACATAAAAATGAAGTAAGTATTCCACTAAAGAAACACAAGTAAACAAACAAGAGAACTTACGATGGTTTTTAGCCTCCCATCGGCCCTTGGCCAAGTCTCACCAGCAACACTCCGCATATGAGGAAGTGGAAGCCAGTTTTCGGACCCAACCTTCGAGGTCCGGGATCACACCAAGAAACCAAGCAGTGGCTACACCATCGGAAATGGGTTAGACCAAAGGAAAAGATGAAGTGGGGAAAAGGAAGAGAAAGCATGATATAAGGTTACTATGTACATGCGTTTCATGTTCCATTCCTCGGGGAATGGCATCTTCTCAGCAGGAATCAGGTCAGAGGTCCTGACTCAGACAAACCGGGTCATCCATCCTCGGTCCTTGTCCTCATCGCTGCTGGAGAAGAGAGATTTCAAGGATCGGCTTTCCAGTTTTATCAAGCCACCTCAATAAAGTCGGGGACTATACAGCCTGATTAGATGGTCGAGGGTGAAGGGCATCCCCTCGACCTGGCTCGAGAAGAATCTGATGAAACGAACGATTTGCCATAATAAAGGGTAGATCTGGCCAAGCGTCACTTGGTATCTTTGGCAAAAATCAAGGATAACTGGGTCTGTGGGACCTAGGGCTGGATTTGCAGGGCCCAGCATGAATGGGTAGGTATACATGCTTAAGTACCCCGCTTTATGGGTAGTGATATCCTCTTCTGGGGATGGAATCACCACATCTTTGTTATCCCAGTTGCAGTCCTTCTTTACCTGCTCAAGCTCATCTTTGGTTATCAAGCAGGCGTATCGAGACATGGGCTCACATCGGCCTGGTATCGATACAGGTTTTTTAACTTTGAAATCGGATGTTATTTCACACAGCAGAGGAATGCATTCCTCGATACGGGGCGGCACCACCGTTTTACTTTTGGCTGGCCGCGATGATGATGAGGCTTTTTCTTTTTGGGGAACGAATTTAGATGTTTTAGCCATTATAGTGTAAAAGTTCAAGAGAAGAGAAAGGGTTGATGGTGAATTAAGGACGAATTAAAGAAAGGGAAAACCTAGAGAAGTTGAAGAAGCTAATGAGATTTTGAAAACAATCTGAGAAGTAAAGTTTGTAAAATTGGGAAGTTGGCCTATTTATAAGAGTCACTCAAGCGTATTGGAGAAGACGAGTAGCCGACCAGTACTGGCGTGCATTTAATGCTTTGGGGAAACGGACCGACGGGATATTTCAGTCACTTCGAGCGACTACGTCACGAGAATGACATCATCATTGTAGATTCCGGGGAATCGAGGTCCAAATCGTTTCTTATCGTCTTACTCTAAGAAATGCGGGGACTATCTGTATACGATCGAGATCGTATGCCTTCGATCTATAGGCTCGAGAGATCGCCCAATGCCCGAGTTCAGGTGAGATCAAGTTCAAGTTCGAGGACCAGACCCAAGGTCGAAGATAGAGCACAACGCATACCGAGGCCGAGTATGCTCGACCCCAAAATAGCCGTTATGGATTTGTAATAGATTGAGCTAGATTCCTGCCACGTCCCCTAGATCGTGGTGCAAATCCTAGAATAGGATTGTACGATTCCGTACTAGGCAGTTAGACAGCTGTATCAAGAATATTCCTTATTGTAAATAAAAATATACCTTATATAGGGTTCCCCCATTATATAAAGGGGACCCCAATCGTTTGTCACATCATCTCATCATTGGCAAAAATATACTATCCTACTTTTCTCTCTTACTATTCATCGGAATTGTTCTTTGCATTTATTGTTCTTACTTTATTGCTCTTAATCCATCTTGTGGTCACTAAGCTCGAGGTCACTACTGCTGAGTAACATTGATTTGACTCACCTATTCCTTTCATTTCCACTTCTTATTTCTTGATTAATAATTAGTGTTGAACTAAATCACACATCTTTAAAATCACAAATCAAATTTAATTGTTACTCGTATTTTCGAGGTAAACAAGTATATAGCAGTATATTGTTGGGTAACTATATTCTTCTTTGATTATTACAGTATATCGTTGCAGTATAGATGTATACTCCTATAGTATATTGTATACCGTAGCGGTATACTGTTGAGTAACTATGTTCTTCTTCGATTTTCAGCTGAAAAATTCAATCTCAGTCACCTCAAACCAGCTCCAAGTGAGATCAAATTTCAGTATGAACTTCCAGAAGGTACTATAAGCAATATTTAATAACAGCCACTTTGAATCAAATAAGAAATCTTCAAGATAAAAATTTTAAATTCAAGAGTTTCAAGCCCAACAATGGTGGATATTGAAATACACACAAAATTCAGATCTTGGAAGCTTAATATATTAACCACAATAACACATGGGTTTAGAAATACAAATAAATATACAAAAAAGAATATAATAATATAGAAATAGGATTTTGGAGTGAAACACATGTTAAATAATATGAAAACTTGTCTTTTATAATTTATATAGAAAATTCTATTAAAAAAAAATTGGGTAAATGCGTGGGTCAGTACTGGATTTTCATCATCCACTAAATAGACTAAGCTATGGGTGTTATTTGAAAGGGGAAATGAATGCCCGGGGTGTGGGACTCTTCTTTTTTAGGGAAATTAAAAAGGGAAAGGGGGTTGGGAAGGCGGATAAATAGTCCATATAGATAGGAAAATTAAATTCTTTGGGCTTAGGTATTAAAGGGTAAATAGTTTGGACTTAATGGGTATAAAGTGAAATTTTCTCAATTTCAATAGATCATTGTCAAGCTTCTTAGGTCCGCCTGTTGCTTCAATTGGGCCCTTGGAGGTCATGGGCTGAAAAGTTGGGAATTCGAAGAAAGAAGAATTAACCCAAATAGCCGAACACTCAACCACTTAAACTACAAATGGTAGGTGGAGGTATAATATATGCATAATTTATGTATTATCTGTGTACAATTATGTGTAATCAATATACAATCTATATATATGACTAGAAAAAGTAAACAATTTATATGACCGGCTATTTGTATAAAGATCCCCGAAAAAAATAAGTGCTATTTTTGTCACTAAGGAGGCTTATAGCCTGGTGTACAAGTGGATTCACTCGCACAATAGATGGGGATTTCACTTCCACAAATCTCATTTCCTCTTCCTTTTTTGACATTGTAAAGATTTTATTATACTACCCATGCATTTTGACATATTCCTTTTTATTTTTTAAGGTTATCAATTAATTTTAATAGTCAGCTACCTTTAAGTTGACATGATGATGATGTAAATCTTTTGTACACTATCAACACATGAAATTACTCATTTCTTCTAAGTTTTTTAATTTTTCATGTTCATTGTTGTCGATGCAACCAGAGGGTCATATAGCTATAAAAATCACTTCACTACTACAAATTTGCCAAAACCCGTCTATATCATACCGACTGAAATCGGTCGGAAGAGGAAACCAACAAAAATCGATCAAAAAATATCATTGATCGCAAAAGTAAAATAAAACTTTTTACACAAAGATACCAACCACCTTCGGTTGGAAAAAGTGGTCACACAATAAAGAAACACTTCTATGTCTGACATTTATAAAAATTTCGACCGATGTCGGTCAAAAATTGGTCAATCTTTGACCAAGACCTAGTCAGACTTGCATATTATCTACCAAAAAAGATTTATTAAAAAAATTGAAGTATACCGACCGATATCGGTCGGAAATTTTGATTTATTTTTTCCCGCCCAGGCTCAATTGTTTTTTTCCATAACAAAAATAATTGTTTAAAATTATTATGAATATACCGACCGATTTCAGTCGGTATTAATTGTCAAATATGGTCAACCGCTTATAAATTATTGTTATTTATAATCTATATATATTTAACAATATAAATTTTATGCATAAATTATATATATATATATATATATATATATATATGCGCATACATACATACATACATACATATATACACACTTAGAGTCTTGAATGTTTTATTCTCGATCACCTTATTAGTACTTTGCTCGGATACTTCATCAGTGGATCAATTGAAAATTCAATTATATTCGATTAAAACTTACTATAACACATTTAAAAAAAATGTATAGTTCTATAAGATGAACTTAAATTATTGTTATTTACAATATATATATATATATATATATATATATATATATATATATATATATATATATATATATATATAGACACACACACACACAGAGTTATATATATATATATATATATATATAGACACACACACACACAGAGTCTTGAAAATTTTATTCTTGATCATCTTGTTAGTACTTGCTCAGATACTTCATCAGTGGATCAATTGAATATTCAATTATATTCGATTAAAACTTCCTATAACACATTTAAAAATAAGGGCGAAGATTGTCGCGCCCGAGCCAGCCACAACCACTGTGGTGATTGGTGATGACGGGGAAGCCAGTGATGAAGGGGCTTCCTTACAGAGGAGACAACGACCTTCATCAGCTCAACAGAATTCTCAATCCGAAGTGCTGATACCACCAACCGAGGACGATGCCCAAGCGCTCTGGGGAGAGTGATATAGTGGAGGATGCTAATTCTCGCTTCCGAGTCCAAGTCGTTGCTCCAGGTACTATGTGGCTGGGTACCAGGCTTCCTCCGTCTTTAGTTGATGAGCAACTAATAACTATCATTGTTTTTGCCGTAGTTGCTTCTCAACCCAAAACGCTATCAGCCTCATCTCCTTCTACGCCAACCATATCTTTGAGAGTGAAAAACACAACACGAAATTTATGCTCGCTAGCCAAAGATAGTATAGTTTAATTATCGTCTCCACAGGGATTGAATTTAAACAATGTTCAAGTAATTTTTTACTTAAATGCTATTTGGGATGATTAACACCTTTGTTGGAATGATTATGAACTACAACTAACTATTAAAAGTAAAGCAATTGACAATTGACTACAAAGAACTAGAGATTAGCAGAGTTGGTTTCTTATCAGTGTGAGAAAGAAGAGTGTTGATAGGATAGGTGCAAGATAGGTATTTGGGATCTAACTCTAGATTAATTCACTCTATGTTCTTATGATTCTCACGAATTCACTCGATGATTAGTTCAAACGTGTAGCCAAGACTCCTTTCTCGATCAAATCTTAAGTCTACGAGGTGAACTAATATAAGCGCAGTGAAAATATGCAAGAACACGTTAATGGATTAGTCTTCAGGAAAACGTCTCTCGAATATTCTCCCAACTTGATTTGATCAACAATTCAACAAGCTCTTTCGATTACTTAAGAGAATCACTGAATTAAACCAAACAAAATAATGCAAAGATAATCACCAAAATATTCTTTTTTTCGATTAAATAAACTGGTAAATAAAGTTGCAACAACTCAAAGTTCCATAAATGAATTCAAGCAAAGAACTAGAGTTAAAATCCACAAATATCAATCAAAATATCATATTCGTCAAACACTAAGGTATACTACTCCATAATCATGGAGGAAGTCATCACAATTATAATTAAAGAGTAAGAAAATATCAATGTAACGTTACAATCTAAACTCTCGTATTGATTTGATGGAAAGATGATGAAATCTTGTGTCTTGTAGCCTCAAATGCTCTCCAAAATCTTCTTAGGTCAAAAGTCCTCTAAAAATCGTATTTTTGGTGTATTTATACCATGTAGGAATAGGTCCGGAAGAAACTACCCTTTTCAAGCCAAAGTGAAATAATTGGACCACGAAAATACACTGGCGCGTCGTCCTATACGCCACATTACTAAGGATTTTTAGAGAGTTGATTTTTTAACTCTGCAAGAATTTTGCACTAGCGCCCTGAGCCCCGCTGTGCATGTCACGACCCAAAATCTGCTAATGGCCATGATGGCGCCGGACACCACTGTCAGGCAAGCCAACACTAAATAGTCAATTAAATTCTCATTTTTAATATTTTTGAAATCATAAATTTCCTTCAATTTAACTAGTAAAAGGTGAACTTTATAGAATAAATAATAATGATTTCCATTTTCAATACTGAATATCCCGTAGTCATCCCAGAACCCGGTGTCTTGAGTGCATGAGCATTTACTAGGAAATAAAATAAAATATAATAACTGCCCGGAATACAAATTTGGACAGAAAAGAATGATTCAAGTACTCTGAAGGAGACTCTGCTGGCTGCGGATCGTCTCATAAGATGCAGCACATCTAAGTCCTCGTATCAGCCACGTCGTTGCGCCCACAAGGCCACTAGACATACATGTGCATGTACAACAAAATGTACAGCAAGTGTAGTATGAGTACGAAAATAACGCGTACTCAGTAAGTATCCCGCCTAACTTCGAAGAAGTAGTGACGAGATGTCGGCTTCGACACTTACTAAGGCCAACAATATGATAATATGGCATTTCAATTAAGCATTATATACAACAATAAGACTCAGAATAAGAAATAACTGAACAAGTCTTCACCATATTTAACAACTTAAACCACTTCCTTCTTTTAAAACACATAACCACACAAACAATGAATTTATACCAATTATAAAAAGGGACTTCCAGTCCGTTATCACACATAAATACCACCAAGGATGTTCGGCCCGATCCAACATAAATGTAAATTGTGCACTGCCTAGGGTCGAACGACGCGAACCATAGATGCATCTATTACCCCGCTCGCGAATCATGCATGCGACGCGGTCAAATATAAATATAAACAATTATCCCGATCACGAATCATACATGCGACGCATAAAAATATAAATATAAAGAATTTTCCCGCTCGCGAATTATACATGCGACGCGGTTACAGATAGATTTCTTATATTATAGTATTCTTCCATTCTTGTCAAAATACGAGGTTCAAATGAACCTTTAAGATCCCAATTTTTATAACAATTTCAACTCCTTTCAAAAACATTTAGTAAGCAACTGAATCTCACTATTTCTCAAGGCAAACAATAAGCATAAATCAATAAAAATAGCAACAAGACATGTTGTAGGCCTAAAACTACCCGGACATAGGCATAGTTAGTAGCTATGTATGGACTCTCATCACCTCGTACATACGTAGCCCCCAAAAATAGAATCACATAATAATTTAGTTCACCTATGGGGTTAATTCCCTCTTACAAGGTTAGAAAGAAGACTTACCTCGCTCCTAAGTTCCATAGCCGGCTCCCAAGCCTTTCAAACAACTCGACCGATGCCCAACGCTCCAAAACTCCCTTTCGCTTTATTAACATTCACAAGCTTTTAATCCTCCTCCGACATCGTAACATTTAGTAAAATGCTCATATGCCACCAATAAATTGATATCTACAATTACAATCTCAATTACAATGAAAATATGACTCAAAAATATTTATCAATATCCATTTATGGCTCACAAGTTGGCTACAAGCCTCCAGCTCAAATCGTGTAATAGGTTCACTTACTAGCACATTCAACTCCACTCTTATCATTTAATACCCATTTGAAGTCTTCAATGATGCTACATTAATTCTCCAACACCGCCAAATTAATATTCATCGTCTTCCTTAACCAACATTTTCAAAATATTCAATTTGGTGATTACTTAGTTGAACACTTCCAACTAAGCTAGAAAATGATTCCGTAGGTTCATTGCATCCTATAATTTCATTTCTAAAAACACTATTTATCTCTACTTCATTTTCTCAAGAACACTATGCATGTCATGAACTAGGGTTTATGAAATTAATTATCCAACCATAACAACTTGAAACAAATATTAGAATTACTCTCACCGACTCATAAGAAATGAGCTTGAAGCATTAGTATTACCTTCCTGATACTTTTCCTTAAAAATCCAATGTTTGGGAAATTTGGTGTCTTAAACACTTGAAAGATTTCTAGGGATTTCAAAGATTGAATGATGTTAATACTAGTGTTAATATGATGTTATTAACTTAAAATATTCAAAAAAACTCACCTTGTATTCTTATGTAGTCCCCAAGGTCGAATCCACCACGAAAGAACCAATCCCTAGCTCAAGAAAATCCAAAAAATGGCTGCTGCCCGTGACTGCCTTATATAGGCCTGGGTGCTTCAGCGAGTTGTACCTTGCGCTGTGCAGGTTGTACCTCGTATTAAAAGATTTTTTTCTGCTGGACATCTTTTACTAAAACGTCCATAACTCCTTGTAGAAACATCCAAATGACAAACGGTTTGAAGCGTTAGAAACTAGACTCAAAGATCTTTCATTTGATAGGCTATACACCATATAACTACTTATATATTTCTAGATAAAAGCATCCAAAGTCGGCTCCATGCATCAGGAATTTTCTGGAGAAACTGCTTTACTAGCCTTCATTCAATCGATCATAATATTCTGTACAAATGTCCAAATAATAAATGGTTTAACTTTCTGGAAACTAGAATCAAAGAGCAACTTTTGTATGGATTTCGATATATAAGCTTCCAAATTCAGCTTTGTGATTGCATCGGTTGCTGTCCAAAAACAGCTTTTGCAACAGAAAATCCAGCAGTTCCTTTGTCCGAAATCCATTCCGTTAACCTTCCGAAATCCACCCGTGACCCTCGGGACCTTAACCAATTATACCAACATGTCCCAAATATAATACGAACTTAGTCGAGGCTTCAAACAACGTCAAACAATACCGAAATCACGAATCGCGCATCGTATCAAATTATGAGTTTTCAAATCTTTCAACTTCTATATTTTGCGCCGAAATGTATCAAATTAATCCGGAATGACTTCAAATTTTGCACACAAGTCATATTCGACATTACGGACCTACTCCCACTTTCGGAATCGGAATCCGACTGCGATATCAAAAAGTCCACTTCCGGTCAAACTTCTCAAAAATCTGCAAATTTCAAACTTTCGCCAAATGACCCCAAAATGACCTACGGACCTCCAAATCCACTTCCGTTCGCGCTCCCAATACCAGAATCACCATACGGAGCTATTCCCATACTCGGAATCCCAAACGGACATCAATAACACTGAAATGCACTTCAACCCAAATTTATGAAATTCTTTCAAAATACCAATTTCCACAATAAGCGCCGAAACGCTTCCGGGTCATCCAAAACCCGATCCGGACATACGCCAAGTCTAAATTCATCATACGAACCTGTTGGAACCTTCAAATTCTGATTTTGAGGTCGTTTACTCAAAAATCACACTTTAGTCAATTCTTCCAACTTAAAGCTTCCGAAATGAGAATTTTCTTTCTAAATCAACTCCTGACTTCCCAAGATTCAATTCTGAACATGCATGGAAGTCATAATACCTGAAGTGAAGCTGCTCATGGCCTCAAACCGCCGAACGATGCGCTAGAGCTCAAAATGACTAGAGCTCAAAACGATCGGTCGGGCCATTATAGTGCAGTAGTGCACTTTTCTCATATTAATTTTTTTCTCACTTTTTGACATCCAGACTTGGTCCTCGACCCCCGAATGTGATTCCAACTTAATTTCTTGAGCTTTTACTCAAACTTCAAAGCTCCAACTTGTTCAAATTAACTCCAAATTATCTCAATATCTCGGAATCACTTCCTGCAAGGAATAAAAAACATAATAAGTGCAATACACTAATATTTAAGCTCAAAAACAAGTAAAATGCAGTAGTTGGAGTGTAAACTATGACTAAAACACGAGTTTCTGGCCTACCATCATCCTTCTTCACCAGCAATTGCTACATCTCCCCCACCGACCGCAGACACCCGAAAGGAGAATGTCCCTCCTCCCCAGCCCTCTTTTGCCGATCCCCAGAGGAGGAGGAGCGTCTCCCTCTCGGTTTCCACTAAGTACCATCTGTTGTTCTGGCAGGTGGAACTTGACAATTACCTAAAGCCGCTGACTTCAGAGAAAGGTAAGAAGAAAATACACTCTCTTTCGGGGGAGTGTATGGTGAACAATGCTATGCACAATGCAGAATCGGTACGATATTTGATCATTTTACCTTTTCTTCTAGTCTTGTTATGATAGGATTTTTAATAGAATTTTTGCTTTGCAGAATAACTTTGTTGCTTCTGAGGGCCTTCAGAAGTTGATCCTCGATACAGAAAAAGTCACATCTAATCGGGACCAACTATTGGCCGAGAGGGATCAGATTTCTGCTCGCCTCTCGGTACTAGAAGCACAAGCTGCCAAAGCCGGTGAGTTGGAGGCTCCGTTGTAGTAGAGCAAGCAGGAGGTGATTTCCCTTAGCCAAGAGGCTGCCTTGTCAAAAGTGCAATTTCAAGAGGCCAAGGCTAAATGTTATGAGGTCAAAAATGTTATTCTTGCTGCTACTGCCAAGCGCGAGGCTGCCTCTACCTATAGACTGAACAATTATAGGTATCCTTGAGCTCCAAAGCTGAAGAGGCTGTTTTTGCTGAGGAGAAGCGTGCCCAGATGGAAGAGAAGTCTAAGAGGGTCATGGAGCATAATAAAGTTCATATCTCCACTATCTGTGACCTTGATCTCTACCTTCAGGGTACAAGATCCGAGTAGAATAACCTTTCGACCGAGGTTGATTAGCTTAAATCAGAGCTTCAGCGCCGAGCAGATTCCCTCATTATTGAAAAAAACACATTCTATGTATAGCATAAGGATAAAAAACCTAGGAAGAGGCCAAAACGGGTGTCACTGATTTTGATGCCGAGATCGCCAAGGCCTGTGAGCTAGAGTTAACTGCCCGAATGGACCTCCCAGTTCAACCTGATGCAACTGAATCTTCTGGTTCCAGTTTCAAATTCTCGAGAACTGAGGAGGAACTTGAAGGGGATAATGATGAAGGCCAAGGTCCCGAGCCGACGGCAGATCCACCTAGTTCTCCTGGGGCCGCAGACGCTTTTCTTCCCTCCAAGTTCTAGGGACGTAGTAGCTTAGTTTTTTGCTTTCTTTTCCCTTTGATGTTTTCCATACAATTGTACTTGTGTTGCTTGGCACGTTTGTTATATAAAAGTGATTTTTTCGTTTAAGCATTCCGCAAATTTTTACTTTGCATCAAGGTTTGCAAGGCTTCGGGTGCATTTTTCCTGATGGAATTGGGATTCTAGGCATAAATTCTTTCGGAACTAACCCTGTACTGTGAGGGTTTCAAAAGAGAGGGCTCTCTTATGTTTACGGTGCTCTTGAAGAGGACGTCTCTTGTTCATTCCAGCACTAGCATTTGAAGTACTTGATTAACTTTTAAATGATAAATTAGTTCATCGTTTGGACAAGAAACAAGATAAATATAAAAGGACTTTATTTTATTCCTTCAATTTTCAATAGTACATATACATTCGTTGTGCTGAAAAGAAATTGCTATTACTTGTGGCTTATTTGTACAACTTGTTTCTATGAGGCTAGTCGCGCAGTCCACGGTCTCGATAATACATCTTTGTTCCCAGATTTTGTAGTCCCGATTTATGTGGCAGTTAGGTTTCCGTATTCTCATATCATTCACCAGTGTTCGAATGTGAAGAATACGAATTTGAACACTAAAAGTCTTGTTCCTTTGATCATTCCACAAGTGAATGGTTGAATAATCTTTGGTCAGATAACAAGCTTCATTTCCCGTTAAGAACATTGCTACCGAGCCAAAGATTATCTAACCACCCAGTGACTTATATTGAAGGGGCACTCGTGAATGGTCAGATAGGTTTTGGTCCGATAACAAGCTTTGTTTTCCGTTCATGAACTTTGCTATTGAGCCAAAGACATCTGACCATCCCATAGTGGCTTGTTGTTTCCATGCCTTGTTGTTTAAGGATCTTATTTCTGCTATTGGCTTTTCCTTCGTAGTATGCTTTCTGTTGCTGCCTCGTCAAAAATCTTGCCAGAAAAACCCAATTGGGACAAAAATTGGACGAAGAAAAAAATAGTGCAGCACATACTTTCAGTATAAGCAGTCCCAACAATAGTACCTTTTAAGTTGTGCCACATTCTAGTTTCTCGACAATTCTACTTCGTCTTGATTATCCAATTTGAATGATTCTTTTCTGGTGACAACTGAAACCCGGTAGGGGCCTTCCTACGTTTGACCTAGCTTTCCTACGTTGAACTCTTAGGTATTTTGAGTCACTTTCCTTAAAACCAAGTCTCCCACTTTGAAATAATGGAGATTGTCTCTTTGATTATAGTATCGTTCCATTCTTTGTTTTTGGGACACCATCCTTATATGTGCCAAGTCCTTGTGTTCGCCGAGCACCTCCAATCTAACCAACAACACTCTATTATTTGCTTCTTCGTCCCCCGGGAAGTATCTCATGGTAAGTTCTCCTACTTTCACCGAGATTAGGGCCTCTGCTTCGTATACAAGAGAGAAAGGTGTCTATCTTGTGCTTGACTTGGCCGTCGTTCGGTATGCCCATAACCTGCAAATTATGTTCTACCACAAGAAATCAACCACCTTGCGCTCCCCGATTTTCTGGTAAGGACCTTCTTCAACCCACTTAGAGAAATAGTTAGTTAAAATCAAAAGAAATCTTACCTTACCGGGAGCCGGCGGTAGTGGACCGACTATGTCAATCCCCCATTACATTAACGGCAAAAGCGACAATACCGAATGCAATAGTTTTGCTAGTTGATGCACCAACGACGTGTGGCATTGACATTTATCGAATTTATAAAAAAATGCCTTAGCATCTTGTTCCATTCGGGGCCAGTAATATCCTGGCCTAATTAATTTTAATACTAACAAGCCCGCAACCGAGTGATTTTCATGGATTCCTTCGTGAACTTCTCTCATGACGTAATTAGCCTCGGAAGCTCCTAAACATCGGGCCAATGAGCCTTGGAAAGACTTTCTATACAACTGGCCTCCATTGAAACAGTAATGAGCTACTTTAGTGCGGAGTGCCTGGGATGCCTTGGGATCTTCGGCTGGTTTGTCGTGCTCCAGATAGTCGATGATATCATTTCTCCAGCCCCAGACCAAATTGGTCGCATTTACTTCATAATAACCGTCCACATCTAATACTGAATGCATGAGCTACACGACCGCACCAAAGTCAGATCCTTTCATTTTTGTGGATGAGCCCAGGTTGGCCAGTGCATCTGCTTTCACATTTTCTTCACTTGGGATATGGGTGATTTACCATTCAGTGAATCGTGCGATCAGAGTCTGGACTTTCACTACATAGTGCTGCATGCGCTCCTTTTCAGTGTTGAAGATCACGTATACCTGATTTACTACCAGTTGGGAATCACATTTGATTTCAATGACCTTAGAGTCTAGTCCCCAGGCCAATTCAAGTCTTGCAATCAAAGCCTCATACTCCGCCTCATTACTAGTCAAGGGAACAGTTCTTATGGCCTGCCTCAGGGTTTTCTCGATGGCGTAGTCCCCGAGCCCAGACCCTTTCACGTTGGTAGCTCCATCCGTGAACAAGGTCCAGACTCCCAATGTCGTTTCTGATACCATCACCTCCTCTTCGGTGGACAAAGGCAGAAATCCAGGACTAAAATTGGCCAAAACCTATGACTTGATCGCAGTCCTGGTTTATACTCTATGTCAAATTCACTCTTTTCGACTACCCATTTGGCTAGTCGACCTGAAAGTTAGGTTTATGAAGGATATTCCACAGGGGAAATGTTATCACCAAGGCTATCGGGAGACATTGAAAATAAGGCCTAATTTTTCGAGCGGAAACAATGAGAGCTAAGGCTAATTTTTCAAGGTGTGGGTAGCGAGTTTCCCTCCCGTTAAAATTTTACTAACATAATAGATAGGAGATTGCGTAACTTTGTCTTCATGGACTAAAAAGGCACTTACCGCTACCTCCGAGACTGCTAAGTACAACAACAATTGTTTGCCTTCCTCCGATTTCGATAGTAATGGAGGACTCAATAAATACCTTTTCAAATCCTTCAAGGTTTGCTGGCATTCAAAAATCCATTTAAAGTCATTTTTCTTTTTCATAAGTGAGAAGAAATGATGACACTTTTTTGAAGATCAGGAAATAAACCTGCTTAAAGTGGCCGGTCTTCCCGTTAATCTCTGAATTTCACATTTGATAGATGGTCGATAATGTCCTCGATGACTTTAATTTTATCGAGATTGACTTTGATCCCCCTTTGTGACACCAGGAAACCTAAGAACTTACCGGAGCTAACACCGAATGCACATTTTTCGGGGTTAAGCTTCATGTTGTGGTTCCTTAGGATGTCAAAGGTTTCTTGAAGGTGTTTAAAATGATCACAAACGTTCAAAGACTTCGTCAGCATATCATCTATGTAAACTTCCATTGTTTTCCCTATTTGTTTTTCAAACATTTTATTCACAAGCCTCAAATAAGTGACTCCAGCATTCTTAAGCTTGAAAGTTATCACATTATAGCAATATGTCACGTCCTTAGTATCAAACTAAGAGCACGTGCGACACTTGATAATTTGCTCACGTTCTTGCAAAATTCGCTCACGATCTTGCTATGCCAAATCAGCCTAAAATATTACACTCTAGATCGCAAGGGTTAGATAAGAAAGAGAAGAGAAATTTGCCAAGTGAAGCTTTTTATTGTAAATAACTTGATTGTTTTGCTTTGTGAATTACAAATGAATGGCTCCCTTTTATATACTAGTCTCCTAGGGGCTAGTGCGTAAATATTAATTGTTACACAAGTCCTTAATATTTACAAGATAAGGGCTTTCTCTAGAATTCTCTACAAGCCTAGAAGATTCAAAGGACTTTCCTAGTAAATCTATAGGGATCTAGGGTCTTCCAAAGGAAATGTCCATACTTCTCTAGAATATTCTCATAAATGCTAGCCTTCCTCCTATGTAATCTTCTACATGGCATTAATATATGCCAGGTGGCACCTACGTGACATGATGATATGGCATTCCATGAAGCTCTCCCCCACCCAATTTTTTTGATGCCCTCGGCACAAAGCATCGACACGTACGGGCGCACCTCGCCTTGGCGTCGCCGGAGATCTTTGTCCATTAGCCATGATGCCCTTTGGAGCGGTTCGCCTTCCCATGTCACAAGGTACTGGTCATCTTTCTTCTTGCCCCATTTGTACATTGGACGGCTAGCAATGATAGCCTCGATCCTCCGCCCATCGGATGCCTCTCCTTGCTCTTGGCTTAAATCTCCCCATGACTCAACCAAGTCTAGCAACTTCTCAAGAATCGGGTCCATGCTTCCACTCCCTATTTGGCTGCCCTCCGTTGTCCCAGCCTCGCTAGCAAATTTGACCCATCTTCTTGGTGCATCGTCTAAGTCCAATAGCGTGCCATCACTTTGTAACTCGCCATCCTCTTCAACTACAACCCCAACTTTTCTTGCTGCCACCATACTCCATTTACATGACGCCAAGATAGGCTTTGGAATCCCTTACTTTAGGCTTAGATTACAAGCACATCCCCCCAATGCAGGTCGTCCCTCCTGTGTCACCCTTGGGTGCCTGAGCAAAGTTCTCGATCATTGTTGTAAGCTTCCCCAACTATGGGCATTCACTTTCCTGATGTGATCCTTTACAAAACTAGCACCCTCCCTTAGGCACGTACTTCCTACCATTTTCCAGCCCCTTGTCATTTCCCTTGGGCCCCTATCCGTTATGGGATGGCCTCTTGCCATTGCCCTTGTATATTTTGGCTATGCCTTTCCCGTTGTCCTTGTCATGATCTCCCCCACTTCTCTCGGTGTTGCCTTTTTTGGACTTGGCAGGCTCCATCTTGAAGTCAACAAGCGACTCAGCTACCGCTATGATCTCGCCCACATTGGCTATTTGACGTCTTCTTAACTCCTACTTTGCCCAATTTTGTGACCCATCCATGAAGTAGAAAAGGGAATCTTCCTCGGACAACGATGGGATTTGCAGCATTAAGGTAGTAAACTCGTGCACATACTCATGAATTGTGGCCGTCCGTTAGAGCTCCCTTAGCTTCCGCCTAGCCTCATACACCACATTCACTGGGTAGAATTTCTTCTTCAACTCCTTTTTAAATTGCTACCACATCTCAATCTTGCATAGCCTCTTCTCAATGTCAGCACACTTTCATTGCCACTATAGTACGTCAATATCTGAGAGGTACAACACAACAGTGTTGATCTTGGCCTCGTCGTCTCTCACTTTGTCGTGCATGAAGTAGTTCTCCAAGTGCCAAATAAAGTTCTCCACTTCTTGTGCATCATGAACACCTTTAAACACTGGCGGTTTGGGAGCCTCGATCTTGGGCTCCCTCATCACAACAACATTAGTGTCTGCCTCGGTCATGCCAGCATCGACAAGTTCCTCGAGTGACTCTATCTTTGCCTTCATAGCATCGATAGTACTCAGGGCCTCCATGAGTCTGCATTCCAAGGCAGTGATGGTTTGCCTTAGCTCCATCTCAGTATATGTACATCCCTCCAAGTCATTTCAGATACTCTCAATCTCCTCAAGAGTGTGTCGCCCAAGAATACTAAGGGTGTCTTCCACCTTTCCCAAACATTGGCCAAAGATCTCGACGACGTCCATCCTTGTGTTCACCTTCATCACCCACTATTTACCGAGCGAGACGTCCTCCGGTACGACCTCCACTCCATCCTCGCTCACCTCAGTGGCACATGGTTCATGGGATGTAAGCCCCTCGTTTGGCACAACTTCGGATGGAGCTGGCTCTTGTTAGTGGCATTCCTCTTTTTGTTACGGCCATTCTTGCCAGCAGCCCCTTTGCTTTGATACCACGTTGTCACGTCCTTAGTCTCAAACTAAGTGCACGTGTGGAACTTGACAATTTTCTCACGTTCTTGCACAATTCGCTCACGATCTTGCTATGCCAAGTCAGCTTAAAATACTACACTCAAGATTGCTAAGGGAATGTTAGATAAGAAAGACGAGAAATTTGCCAAATGAAGCTTTTTATTGTAAGGAACTTGATTATTTCTTGGTGTATTACCAATGAATGGCCCCCTTTATATACTAGTCTCCTAGGGGCTAGAGCGTAAATATTAATTGTTACACAAGTCCTTAATATTTACCAGATAAGGGCTTTCTCTAGAATTCTCTACAAGCCTAGAAGATTCCAAGGACTTTCCTAGTAAATCCATAGGGATCTAGGGTCTTCCAAAGGAAATGTCCATAATTCTCTAGAATATTCTAATAAATGCTAGCCTTTCTCCTATGTAAGCTTCTACATGGCATTAATGTATGCCAAGTGGCACCTACACGGCATGATGATATGGACTGCCATGACCAATATGTGCCAAAGTTCATTATGAACGAAGTTTTTTCTTGATCCTCCGGATTCATTTTGATTTGGTTGTACCCGGAATAGGCATCAAGGAAACTCATCAACCCGTGCCGGGTCGTCGTGTCAATCATTTGATCAATGTTTGGCAATGTGAATGAGTCTTTTGGGCACACCTTATTTAGATCCTTTATAAGCTACGCACATGCGAAATTTATTATTCTTTTTTGGAACTACTACTAAATTTGCTAGCCATTCAGGATACTTTACCTCCTGGATTGAACCAATATCAAGCAATCAAGTTACCTCTTCTATGAAAAACCTGTTTCTGACATCGGCAATATGGCATTTCTTCTGCCTTACCGGAGGGATGTTGGGATCTAGGTTTAACTTGTGCACGACCACCTCTAGCGGGATACCTGTCATATCCGCATGCGACCACGCAAAGTAGTCAAGCGGAATTTCCTCTCCATGAATTTCTCGAACAATGCGACTTGTTCGAGTTCTTCGGTTGTGGATTTGGTTGCGTCCGTTTCTTCTGGTACCTAGAAATACCTCGGTACCTGATAGGATATCGATGACGACCCCACCCCCCTTTTTGTCGTCTAATGGTAGGCTATAATCTTGTGTTTTAGTCACTTATTACACTCTAATTTATAGCACTTTAATTGAGTTTAAGCTTTAATCTCTAGTGTTGTGCACTAATTATGTGTTTAATGCCTTATAGGAGTGATTTTAAGTGATGTAAATGTAATTGATTGAATTTGAGCTATTTGGAGCTTTGAAGTATGAGTAAAATCCCAACGGATTAAGCCAGGATCATGTTCGGGGGTCGAGAACCACATCTGGTATCAAAAAGTCAAGAAAAAGCGGACTCTGAGAATTTTCCACACCCGCGACACATGGGGCCGCGCGTGTGGTGTCGTGCCTGTACATTTTTGCTGCCTTTTGAAAGTTCAAGCTACTATATAGGCTCCACTACTACGCCGCATGGCGCGTCACCCCATGCGGCGCGCCTGTGCATTTTTTACAAAGTAACAATCCAATTTCGGCTAGGAGAAGGTGGTTTCGTGTGGGCCCGACCCTACTTAGTATAAATACATGTAAAACATTATTTTTGGGACTTTTGACACATCTTATACCTAAGGTAGCTAAAGAGGAGGTTGAGAAGCAAAAGCACAAAGAATTCATCATTCAATCCTCACTCAAGACACGACTTTGGATCATTTTATGTTTACTTTAAGCATATTGTTGATGAATTGCTTTGTATCTATGGACTATTTCTCTTAAGGGTTTGATGGATTTGGTGTATTGATATATGTTTGTGGATTATAACTCTAGTTTTATGTATTGAATCGTTTTGGATGTTTTAATAATTGCATCTATATTCACCAGTTCATGTAATCGAGAGAGTCATAACTTGTGATATCTTTGCATTATATTTGTCTGTTGAATTCATTAATTCTTCTTAGTAATCGGAGCAGCCTAGTTGAATTGTTATTAAACCTAGTTAGGAGGATAATCGAGAGAGGTTCTCCTAAATACCAATCCACTACGAATTCTTGCATATCTTCACGTGCTTAAATTTGGTTCATCTTGTGAGGTTGAGACTTAAACGTGTGAATTAATAATCAAGTGAATTCGAGAGCTCACTTGAACATTAGAAGTGAAATATCTAGAGTTATATCCCAAACAATTATCTTGCACTTATTCCATCAAAACCATGTTTTCTCCCATTGATAACCTTCTTTGCTTACTCATTATTGCAATTGTCATTAGTCAGTAGTTAGACTCGTAGTTAATTTTAACTTTTAATCACATAAATATCAATTGTTGATCATCTTGGATAGCAATCTAGCTACAAACTACGATAATATTGTTTAACTCCAATCCATGTGGATATGATATTATATTTTACTATATTCAATTAGCAAGCATATTTAAGTGTGTGTTTTGTGCTCGTCAAATTTTGGCGCTGTTGCCGGGGATTGGCAATTAATAGTGTTTTGAAATAGTTGGTAGTGCTAATTCAGGAATTTTTTCTTTATTTTATTTTTCACTTTTTACGTTTGGGTGTTCCTTCATTGCGCGCAGGCTACAAGTTAGATTGGTGCATGACTCGATCTTCTAGGAAAGAATTGCTACCATACGAACCAGAAATCGAGAAACAATTGTGACAGTCGAGGAAGGAAATAAATCTCCCCGAAAATAAAGAGACGGTCGGGCAATTCTCAACCAAAGATAATATGGCTAGAGATGATGATAATGTAGATTTGGCTGCGAGAGAGGAGCCCAGCAAAGAGAAAAAGCTACACGGGACGCTAAGGAAGCAGCTATTAGAGATGCCCAGATTTTCTATGAAGATAAGAGGGCTTGGAGAATTGCTCAGAATCAGCCTTTGGTTCCAGACCAGTTCGGAAACATAGCTTCTGGTGCTGGGAGACCACTTGGTGATTGTGCTAGACTGGTCTACAACAAAGGCATATCAAGTGTGAGACCACCTCCATTTGCGGCTAACAATTTCAAGTTGAAGCAAGGGTTGCTTCAAACCCTTCAGAATTGTTGTGTCTTCAGAGAAAAGCCAAACGAAGATCCAAACAACCATCTAATGGACTTCGAGGAGATTATGAACACCTTCAATACAATTATGTTTCACAAGATCCTGTCTACTTAAGGGCATTCCCCTTAACACTCAAAGATGATGCAAAGCACTGGCTTCAAAGCTTGCCCTAGGGGTCAATTAGAACATGGGAGGAGATGACTAGAAAATTTCTTGATAAATATTTCTCCTCAGCTAAGATGGGCAAGTTTAGAAGAGAAACCCCTAACTTCTGCCAGAACGAGACTAGAACTATGTTTGAAGCATGGGAGAGGTTTAAGGAGGTAGTATGAAAGTGTAAACATAGCGAAATTGAACTCTAAATGCAACTCCAGGACTTTTGGGATGGATTGACACCAGCCTCATGTAGAACATTGAGCAATGCAGCTGGAGGCCCGTTGATGAAAAAGACTCCAGAGGAGATAGTCACAATTCTAGATGAGTTATCTAAAGATACATATCAGTGGCCCTCTGAGATTGCTAAAAGAAGAAGATCAAGTAGTGTTCACCAAGTTGATGCTAACATATCCGTGCAGGTACAAGTTGATGCGATGGCCGAAGAAATACGGAAGCTCACCTTAGCTTCAATAAAAAGTGAGCCTCATGCAGCTTGGGATATATGTGGAAGAGGACACCCTACTCATCAGGGCCAAGACTCAACTGAGGAAGTTAATGCTGTTGGGAATTATAACTTCAATGCAATGGGTCAAAAGCACCCCGGTTTCTCATGGAGTTCATCTGGGGGTACTGCAAATGCATGGAAACAAAACAATCCCAGATTTCAGGGACAAGGATCTCCTGGTTTTGTAAATCAGTCGAGGCTGCAGTTTCAGCCTAAACAACCAATTCAGTCAGGGTTAGAAGATCTAATGAAGTCCTTCATTGTCACGACAGATGAGAGATTAGATTCTCATGGTGCAGCTATCAAAGAACTTGGGACATGTTTGCGTAACTTGGAGAAACAAGTGGGACAAATTGCAACTATATTATTTGAGAGAATCCCAGGTACTCTACCAGCTGATAATGAAAAGAATTCTAAAGAAGCGGTAAATGTTGTGACCTTGAGAAGCAGACAAGTGTCCAAAGATCCAACTCCAATCTAAAAAGAGGTGATACCTAAAAAAGAAAGTGGGACGGAGTTAAAAATTGAAGATGATAAAAAGAAGAAAGGCAAGAAGGGAGTAGAGAAAAATAAGAAGGAGGAAACTTCGAGAAGGGAGGACTCTAATGAAGAGAGAAAGCACATGCCTGCTCTACCTTTTCTCAAAAAGCTCTATAGAGAAAAGCTGGACAAGTAGTTTGAGCGATTTCTAGATATGCTAAAACAGGTTAATGTAAACTTTCCATTCACAGAAGTTCTCTCACAAATGCCAGCTTATGCCAAATTCTTGAAGGAGATCCTGACAAAGAAGAGGAAGATAGAAGAGACCTCAGTGATCAAGCTCACAGAGCATTGCAGTTCAATCTTGCAAAACAAACTCCCACAAAGTATGGAGATCTAGGGAGTTTTACTATACCTTGCTCTTTAGGCACTCTTAACTTTGATAAATCTTTATGTGATTCTGGTGCCTCAGTTAATCTAATGCCATTGTCTATTTATAGGAAACTGGAGAATGAGATTGGAGAGATAAGGTCGGCGCCAATATCTTTGCAGCTGGCAGACCAAACAACTATAACACCCGAGGGAATAGTGGAAGATGTTTTGGTTCAGGTAGATAAGTTCGTATTTCCTATAGATTTCATAGGGATGAATATGGAGGAAAACAAGGAGGTGCCTCACATCCTAGGAAGACCATTTTTAGCAATGGGTAGAGCTATACTGGATATACACGATAGAAAACTCATGACTAGAGTGGATGAGGAGACTGTAAATTTTTAGATGAATGTAGCAACTAGGATGAAAAAGAGACACCGACTGCAAGTGTTGAGTGGAAAGTGAAAAGTTCAAAAGAGAAGGCTCTAGTTATTGAGAAGGATAAGTGTGGGGTGTACCCCAAGAAGGCTGAGATGAAGTTGTTTGCATGGATGTGTGCACTAGTTCGGGCGCGTGGAATGAAGCCCGACTTTGACTCAGACCCCGACTAGAGATTCAGGGAAGTTTTCTCTTCCTTATGCTTTCTAATTGTGTGTCATGGAAACATGCGACGACTTAAAGTGTGGGGCGGGGGGGGGGGGGATATTTTTATGTTGTATGTATATTAGTTTTGTGTTGCTTTTGTTAGGTTACTACTTGTAGTTAAAAAATCGGGAAAAAAAACATAAAAATTTGAAATTTTTTGACTTTTCTTGACGATGGATATCATTCGACGGATTTCTTAAGGGATTAAAGTCGAAAGAAAAAGACAAAAAGATTTTATTTTTTAGGTAGTGTAATAATTCCCCCTTAATTTGTCTTTGTGCAGCGGTTCTTTTCCAAGGGTTTTGCTTGAACCGGGTGTAGTTAGTTTTTATTTTTGTTAGGAGTAGGGAATCTGGTTCTATGATTTGAAATAGAATGCAATATCTCTTGACTTTACTATACCTTGAAAATAGTAAGTTCTTTAGCTGTGATGCTTAGGTTCAGTTTTTGACTTTTGTGTAAGTACCTTAAATTGTATGATCCTAACTTTGCTTAACTGCTTTGGCTAGAGTGTCTTGATGATTCCGATCCTGAGTGAGTTATATGCCATGTGTGTAGGAGTTTTGGTGTTATTCTGTACATTGCATTTGATGTCTAGAACTTGCCCGGTGTGTTTGCAAAGCGAAATAGTAGTTTCATTCAGTCTTGGAAGTGATATAAGCGTTTCTTTGTCGAGCTAGTTATATGCTATTACCCACCTAACTGTTATGTATCTTAGTTAAACCCTTTGAGCCTGTAATCATGTTTCCTTAGCAACCACATTACAAGCCATACCAATTTTTTTGAATTGAACATCTATTTGAACCTTGTACCTCTCATGAGCACTTGAATTTATTATGAACTTTGTAAAAGTTGAAGTGTGGGGTGTTGATTTGGCTTTTGAGTGGAACTAATGAAATAAGGAGAAAGGTGCACTGTTTTGAAAAAAGTAAGAGCCACTAGAATTAAAGAAAGTAAAAGATAGTTGTATTGTTGTGCAAATATTCCTTGATAGTGGTGACTCTTGATGCATTTTTCTTAAATAAGTGGGGAGTTAATGCATATTGATGTGAAGGTGGAGTTATGGTTTGACATAAGTGTGGGGTTTTGATAGGTAAATTGTATGTATTAAAAGTGCTTAGGGAGGTGTAGTCACTCTTATATCTAAAGGTATCCTACCCATCCCACAGCCTACATTACAACCAAATAAAGTCCTACTTGATCCTTGACTGAATGAGCTTAATTAGTAGAGTAGTACACTACGGGCAAGCCTATGGTCATCTTTTGTGGCATATGAATGCTGTTTATGAGAGTGAGTGAATTCTATCTATCTTTAGTTCCTAATTGTTCTTAACTTTTATTGTGTGTGGAACTACTCTCTATTGTTGTGTGAGGGCACTTGATTCATGAAGGAAAGTTAATGTCGTTGATCTCTATGTTAGAGTAAGTGAGCGGGTTGTGAATAATGCGTGGTACTTGTGAGTCAAATTTTGAGGCAAGGATGTTACACTATTGTGCTTAGTCTATTTTAAATATTCTTGGTGTAATGAGTTAAGAGAGTTATTTAATAAGGTCGTGTCTATATAAAGTGTAGTTTGATTGCTCGAGGACGAGCAATGGTTTAAGCGTGGGGTGTTGATGCTAGGCTATAATCTCATATTTTAGTTGCTTATTACACTCTAATTTACTGCACTTTGATTGAGTTTGAGCTTTAATCGCTAGTGTTGTGCATTAATTGTGTGTTTTATGCCTTGTAGGAGCGATTTCGAGTGATGTAAATGTTATGGAAAGAATTTGAGCTATTCGGAGCTTTAAAGTCCGAGTAAAAGCCGAAGGGATTAAGTCGGGATCGCGTTCGGGGGTCGAGAACCACATGTGGATATCAGAAAGTCAAGAAAATGCCAGACTCTTGAGAATTTTCCAAACCGGCGGCGCGTGGGGCGCCGTGCCTGTACATTTATGCTGCCTGTTGAAAGTTCAAGCTTCCTCATAAACTCCACTACCATACCGCGTGGCGTGCTTGTGCATTTTTTACAGAGTAACAATCCAATTTCGGCTAGGAGAAGGTGATTCGTGTGGGCTCGACCCTACTTAGTATAAATACGCGTAAAAACGTTATTTTTGGGACTTTTGACAAATCTTAGACCTAAGGAAGCTAAAGAGGAGGTGGAGAAGCAATAGCACAAGGAATTCATCATTCAATCCTCACTCAAGACATGAGTTTGGATCAATTTATTTTTTTATATACTTTATGCATATCTGTGATGAATTGCTCTGTATCTATGGAGTAGTTCTCTTAAGGGTTTGATGGATTTGGTGTATTGATCTTTTTTTGTGGATTATAACTCTAGTTTTATGTATTTAATCGTTTTGGGTGTTTTACTTGTTGAATCTATATTCACCAGTTCATGTAATCGAGAGAGGTATAACTTGTGATATCTTTGCATTATATTTGTTGGTTGAACTCATTAATTCTTCTTATTAATGGGAAGAGGCTAGTTGAATTGTTGATTAAACCTAGTTAGGAGGATAATCGAGAGAGGTTCTCCTAAATAGCAATCCACTACAAATTCTTGCATATCTTTACGTGCTTAAATTTGGTTCATCTTGTGAGGTTGAGACTTAATCGAGAGAGGAGTTTCTTCTAGATGGGTCAATTAATAATCAAGTTAATTTGAGAGACTCGCTTGAACATTAGAAGTGAATTATCTAAAGTTAGATCCCAAACAATTATCTTGCACTTATTCCATCAAACCCTGTTTTCTCCCATTGATAACCTTCTTTGCTTACTCATTGTTCCGATTGTCATTAGTCAGTAGTTAGAATCGTAGTTAATTTTAGCTTTTAGTCACATAAATCTAAGTTGTTGATCATTTGGATAGCAATCTAGCTACAAACTACGATAGTACTGTTTAACTCCAATCCATGTGGATACGACATTATATTTTACTATATTCGACTAGAGAGCATATTTAAATGTGTATTTTGCGCTGGTCATCGACTTCATTTGGCTCGGGAGCTAGCGTGAGTTCCTGTAATTGCTATGCCGCATGTTCCTTCCCTTTGTTACTGGAAACCGAGATCGTGTTCATCTCCTTGCCGCCAGTTGATCTCGTATTATTTGTTTAATTCCCTCTAGAGTTGGGAATTTCAGAAGTTGGTGGTATGTCGACGACAAAACCTTCATTTCGTGTAACCATGGTCTTCCAAGAATATTGTTATAGCTCATGTCGCCATCTACTACTTAAAATAGGGTTGTCTTCATTACCACTTCAGCATTTGTGGGCAACTGAATCTCCCCTCGGGTTGTCAAGCTCGCTAATTTGAACCTGACGAGGAGCTCTGTGGCTGGAATGATGCTCCCGGTTAGCTTGACTTGTTCCAACACTCCCTATCGGATAATATTGGCTGAACGCCTTGGGTCTACCTGTCACGACCCCAAACCCAACATGTTGTGATGGCGCATATCATGATACTAGGCAAGCCGACAACTCACAAATTCTAACACTTTCAAATGCAAAATATACCAAAACAGGTTTACATAAATGAAATCTTATAAAACCGGATGAAACGTCACAACTCAATACAGAAATTCCAAAAATTTGGGTATCACTGAGTACATGAGCAACTATACTGTAGCATAGTCTAATACACTGTCTAAGAAAGTAGAACAAAATAAGCAAAAACTGAGAGATAGAGGAGGAGAGTCAAGGTCTGCGGACGCCAAAGCAGCTACCTCGATAATCTCTGAACAGGTAAAATCTCCACGATCAACAACCACCGTGCTCGAAAATGCCTGCATCTGCACACGAGGTGCAGGGTGTAGTGTGAGTACAACCAACTCAATAAGTATCGCAAATAGCAAGGCAAGGTAAGAGAAGCTTAAATTATTGAGGATGCTAGTTGTTTCAGTGAAATTCTGCCTTTTTAGACCAGCACAACATAATATTTAAAACTAACTCATAAGGCTTTGTGAGAAGAATATCCGTGTGTGCATGTGCATTGTTTCTCAAATACCCTGCTTCAACAGTATTATGGCATGTAGCAAGTAAATCAGATAAATGATCAAGAAAATACAAGTTCCACACACTGCACGGACAACTCACGTGTTGCACGGACAACTCACGTGCTAACAATAGAACCTGCACGAACAACTCACGTGCGGCACGAACAACTCACGTGTTAATATTATCAATATATGGATCCGCACGGATAACTCACGTGCTGCACGTACAACTCACGTTCCAATAATATCAATACATGTATCCGCACGGATTACTCACGTGATGCACGGACAACACATGTGACAATAACATAACCTGCCCGGCATAGCCACAGGCCCCCAGTCCAAACAAATCATACAGAAACAATAAAGAAAGTATACAGATATATGACGAATGAAATAAGGTTCTCATATTCCTGGACTGGTGTAAGTGACATGCTAAAGTGTAGGCATGTGCAAAGTGTGCTATCGTAGCTCAAACCGGCATTTTCATCAATCAAAGGAATTTATCAAGTTCGTTCTGGGGTTAAACCTCTAAGTAGCCTCATCATGGCTCAATTAGATCACATAAACTGATACAACATGTGAGATATCAAAGCTTAAAGCTTAACAGTCATTTTTGGGCTTATAAGAGCCCGAGCACAACCCAAACATGAATATATAATCCCGGTGCTCGAACATGGGATTATCCCCACGCATGTGCGCACCCAAAAGCACGTGGCTATCACAACAATTCAGGAAACTGGTGCCTCAGACAAGTTTAAATACGATACTTACCTTGAGCAAATCAAATCACTACGCTACCAAGCCCTTGCCTCACAAATTGGCCTCCGAACGCCTCGAATCTACACACAAACAATTTGATACAATCAACTCAAGCTAGAGGAATAAATTCCATATAAAATTGCTAATATCATAATCAAAAGTCAAAAAGTCCACTCAAAAGTCAACCCTCGGGCACACGTCTCAGAATCCAATAAAAGTTACAAAACCCAAAAGCCCATTCAACCACGAGTCCAATCATACCAAATTTACCAAATTTCGACACTGAATCGTCACTCAAATCCCCCAAACTTAATTCTCCAATCCCTAGCCCAAAACTCACAAAATTCCACCTCAAAAACACACAAACTAGGTGGAAAATTCAATGGGGAAACAATATTATTGAGTAAAAATGAATAAGAGTGACTTACCTCAATAAACTCCTCAAAAACCCTCTCACACAAATAGCCTTAGCCCGAGCTTGAAATGTCCAAAAATGATTGAAATCTCTAAACCCTTCGAATTTAAACACTGCCTAGAGATCCCGCTTTTGTGTACCGCTTTTGTGTCAACAATCCACTTTTGCGGAAAACACTCAACTCCCGACCTGCCGCTTCAGTGGCCAAAGGCTCGCACATGCGTCCCTGCGTCTGCATCTGCGCGCTCAGAGCCAATTCCAAATTCCCACACCTACGATTACCATTTCGCTTCTGTGGACTCGCAAATGCGCTCCTCCCTCTGCACCTGCAATACTCCCTTATCCAGACCAACCTTACTTCTGCGCCACTCCAGCCGCACCTGCGGCATCGCACCTGCAACCAATGCCCTCGCAGGTGCGATCACACCAGAAGGTTCACACCTTCAGCAATGCTTCAAGACCCATTTTCGATCTGTTAACCATCAACCCGAGGCCCCCGGGACCTCAACCAAATACCAACAAGTCCTATAACACGATAAGAACTTACTCGAGGCCTCAAATCACACCAAACAATATCAAAAACACGAATCGTACCTCAATTCAAGCCTAACGAAAACTAAGAAATTCCAACTTCTACATTCGATGCCGAAACCTAACAAAATCAAGTCCGATTGACCTTAAATTTCGCACACAGGTCATAAATGACACAACAGATCTACTCCAACTCCTAGAACAAAAATCCGAGCCCGGTAAACACAAAGTCAACTCTCGGCTCAAACTTCTTAAATTCCAAAAACTTCTAATTTTCCAATTTTCGCTATTTCAAGCCTAAATCAACTACGGACCTCCAAATCACTATCCGACACACTCTTAAGTCCAAAATAACCTAACGGAGCTATTGGAACCATCAAAACTCCATTCTAGAGTCATTTACACATAATCCAACATCTGGTCAACCTTTTCAACTTATGCTTCCGACCTTGAGACTAAGTGTCTCAACTCATTCCAAAATATCCCCGGAACCGAATCAACTACCCTGGAAAATCACCTTACAATAATTAAGCATAAATGAGCAGTAAATGGGGGAACGAGGCTACAACACTCAAAATGACCGGCCGGGTCGTTACATCCTCCCCCTCTTAAACAAATGTTCATCCTGGAACGGGTCTAGAACATACCTGGAGTCTCGTGGATATCTGCTCTGCATCTCCCGCTCACTCTCCCAAGTAGCCTCCTCAACTGATTGACCTCTCCACTGCACCTTCACTGAAGTTATGTCGTTTGACCTCAACTTTCGATCCTGGCAATCCAAAATGGCCACTGGCTCCACATCGTAAGTCAAATCATGATCCAACTGAGCCGTGCTGAAATCCAAAACATGAGACGGATCGCCGACATACTTCCGGAGCTTAGAAACATGAAACACTGTATGAACACTAGGAGGCAAGGAAAGCTTGTAAGCCACCTCTCCAATCCAATGAAACACCTTAAACGGCCCAGTAAACCGAGGGCTCAACATGCCGTTCTTCCCAAATCTCATAATACCTTTCATGGGTGAAACCTTGAGCAGTACCTTCTCCTCAACCATGTAAGCAACATCACGAACCTTCCGATCGGCGTAACTATTCCTATCTAGATTGCATCATGCGAAGTAGATCCTGAATCAATTTAACCTTGTCCAAAGCATCCTGAACCAAGTCAGTACCCAATAGCCTAGCCTCACCCAGCTCAAACTATCCCACTGGAGACCGACACCGTCTCCCATACAAAGCCTCATAGGGAGCCATTTGAAAGCTCGATTGGTAGCTATTTTTATAGGCAAACTCTGCGAGCGGCACAAACTGATCCCATGAACCCTTGAAATCTTTGACACAAACGCATAGCATATCCTCCAATATCTGAATAGTGCGGTCCAATTGTCCGTCCCTCTGAGGGTGAAATATTGTACTCAATTCAACCTGCGTGCCCAAATCTTGCTGCACTGCTGTCGAAAATTGCAATGTAAATTGCATGTCCTGATCTGAAATGATGGACACCTGCACACCGTGAAGGAGAACAATCTCGCGGATTTAAATTTCAGCCAACCACTCTGAAGACTATGTAGTCCCAACTGGAATGAAATGCGCGGACTTGGTCAACCGATCCACAATCACTGAAATAGCATCAAACTTCCTCAAAGTCCGTGGGATTCCAACTACGAAATCCATGATGATACACTCCTATTTCCACTCTGGAATCTCAAGCCTCTGAAGCAATCCGCCCAGCCTCTGATGCTCATATTTCACTTGCTGACAGTTTAGGCACCGAGCTACAAATCTTCGCGGTACCTAGATGAATGGAATACCGCGAGTTGTGGGCGTCCTCAAGAATCAACTCATGTAGCCCTTATACATTAGGCACACAAATCTAACCCTGCATCCTCAACAACACATCATCCCTAATAATAACCTCCTTAGCATCACCGTGTTGAATCGTATCCTTAAGGATAAGAAAAAAGGGATCATTATACTAGCGCTCTCTGATTCAATCATATAAGGAAGACCAAGAAACCACACAAGCTAGAACCCGACTGGGCTCCGAAACATCTAATCTCACAAACTGGTTGGCCAAAGCCTGAACATCCATGTCACGCCCCTACCTCAGGAGGCGCAACCGGCGCTCAATCGAGTGAACCCAACTGAGCAAGCCTTATCAAACACTTTCTACCCAACTCAATATGATTAAGGAATCTGGCTTTCGTTTAATTAGACAATAGGAGGGGATGTACATTCAACATTGATAGTTCATTTTATATCACAACCTTAACACGTAGTTAGGTTTCAAGATTTACATACAGTTATAATTTAGAGAAAACAAGAGATTAGAGTTACAACATAGTTCATAGACCCATCCAACACCCATAGTGACCCACACAAACGTCTACAGAGCCTCTATGGATACAAAAGACAAATTATGACAATGCCGGCAACAAGGCCCCGGCTATACCTCAAAAGTGGAAGTCTACAACAAAAGATGTACAACATAACCCCTTGAAGGAAAAAGGGGCTCACTAAGACTTTGAGAGGCGGACACTCTGCTACGCGCGATCGGCACTGTCCGGTATAGAGCCACCTACATTCATTTAAAAATGTAGCGCCCCCAGCAAAAGGGACGTTAGTACACTAGTATGTTTAACTAAACACCATCTAGTTAGAAAGAACTTTCATACAAGAATAAGGAAATCACAAGTATAACTCAAAACTTTAGACGATCATCACATTATCAAATAAAAGAATCATACAATTTTCACATCATTTTTCCATAGCTTTTAGTTTGGGGAATTTCACACTGTTCATCATTGTTCACAATACCACCGCTATCTTGAGCGGAGTCCGATCTCGACCCGATCGGCTAGGTTGCCTCATATGAGACATACACTTCAATTACAATCTCATTTTCCCTTTTTCCAGAATTCAATATCAGCATAATACCACCATGTGTGCGACATGGCATCCGATCTCGGCCCGATCGGCTAGGCCGCCTTACCAAGGCGTTGTTCCCTTCTCAATAATCATCTCGTTTGACGTATATCATTTTATAGGCACTTGGGGCCAGGACTATCACATCGTTCTTGGCACTAGGCCGCATTTCATATCATTCCCAATTTCAATATTAGCTTTGCCATTTAGGACAATAGGTGCACACAAGAGCAATTTATGATGTAAGCATAGATAAGACTTCACGTAGATGGCACAACAAATGCAGCTTCAATCTTGATTTAAGGTCTATGCATTTGAATACATGATTTATATTCTTTGCACCTTTTCAAGTTATCAAGAAGAGCACATTGATCATATTGAAACACATCTTTCACGTATATAAAGTTACAACACCAATTCATGTGAAATAACAATCAGTACAACAATCCAACTTTAATCTTACCGCATTCACACAAACACCAACGAAGCTCGATTTCTAAAAAGATGGGGTTTTAACCGTACATACCTCAATTGAGTTTTCCCTTAATCCTATTATGTTCCGGCCCTATCAATTCAGCTTCTCCAACCTCGAACCACCCAATGGGAGACCTACATCTCCTACCATACAATGCCTCAAATGGTGCCATCTAGATACTAGTGTGGAAGCTGTTGTTATAAGCAAACTATATGAGTGCAAATGATCATCCCAGCTACCTTTGAAGTCAAGAGCACAAGCACGCAACATGTCCTCAAGCGTCTGAATAGTCCGCTCTGTTTGCCCGTCGGTCTGAGGGTGAAAAGGTTTGCTAAGATTTACCTGCATGCCCAAACCTTGCTGAAATTTCTTCCAAAAGTTGGCCGCGAACTGAGCCCCTCGATCTTAAATGATTGAGATTGGAGTACCATGCAACCTGACTATTTCCTTGATATACAACTGAGCATATTGTTCTGCTGTGTCGGTAGATTTGACTGGCAAGAAGTGCGCTGATTTCGTGAGTCGATCCACGATCACCCAAATTGAGTCGAACTTGCGCGGAGTGCGAGGTAACCCTACCGCAAAATCTATGTTGATCATTTCCCACTTCCACATTGGAATTTCTATGCTTTGAGCCAACCCACCGGGACTTTGATGTTCGGCCTTCACTTGTTGACAGTTCGGACATCTTGCCACAAAGTCTGCCACCTCTTTTTTCATGTTATTCCACCAATAAACTTCCTTAAGATCATGATACATTTTTGTAGAACCTTGGTGCACAAAATACCTGGAAGTGTGAGCTTCTGCCATGATCCTTTCCCGAAGACCGTCAATATCCGGAACACATAGGCGGCCTTGGTTCCGTAGGGTACCATCATCCATGCCAAAGGAAAAAGCTGTGGTCTTGTGTTTATGAATCCCCTCTTTCAGTTGTGCTAATAATGGATCGTTGAATTGCTTCTCTTTCACCTCCGCCACAAGCGACGATTCATCCCTATTCTGCACAATTATCCCTCCTTCATTAGAGTCCGCAAGGCGAACTCCCAAACTAGCCAATTGATGAACCTCTCGGGCCAACGACCTTTGATACTCCTCCAAATGAGCCAAACTTCCCATAGATTTTTGACTAAGAGCGTCCGCCTCAACACTAGCCTTTCCCGGGTGATAGAGAATATCAATGTCATAGTCCTTGAGTAACTCTAGCCATCTTTTTTGTCTCAGATTCAACTCCTTCTTCTTGAAAATATATTGAAGGCTTTTGTGGTCCGTGAATACATCCACATGGACCCCATATAGATAATGTCGCCAAATCTTTAGCGCAAACACCACTGCTGCAAGCTCTAAGTCATGGGTTGGATAATTCTTTTCATGATTCTTGAGTAGCCTAGAAGCGTAGGCTATAACCTTGCCGTTTTGCATTAACACACACCCAAGCCCGATCCTTGAAGCATCGCAATACACCACAAATCCCTCTGTACCCTCTGGCAGGGTTAATACCGGTGCTGTAGTCAGTCTTGATTTCAATTCCTGGAAGCTCCTTTCACAAGCATCGAACCACTGGAACTTAACTGCTTTCTGGGTAAATTTAGTCAAGGGAGAGGCAAGAGTAGAAAATTCCTCCACAAACCTTCTGTAGTACCCAGCCAAACCCAAGAAACTGCGAACCTCTGTTGGAGTGGTAGGTCTAGGCCAATTATTTACTGCTGCAATCTTTTGAGGATCAACCATAATTCCTTCCCTGGAGACGACATGACCCAAGGACGCGACAGATTCAAGACAAATTCACATTTCGAAAATTTCGCATACGGTGTTGCTGAAGAGTCTGCAGAACTACCCTGAGATGGTTAGCAAGATCCTCTCGACTTCAGGAATACACAAGAATATCGTCAATGAATACTATCACAAAGGAGTCTAGAAAAGGCTTGAAGACTCGATTCATAAGATCCATGAAGGCTGCCGGGGCATTGGTTAGCCCAAAAGACATTACCAGAAATTTGAAGTGCCCATACCGAGTCCTGAAAGCTGTTTTTGGAATATCCTGCTCCCTTATCTTCAATTGATGATACCCGGACCGCAAGTCAATTTTTGAAAAACACGTAGCACCTGCAATTGATCAAACAAGTCATCTATCCTTGGTAGAGGGTATATATTTTTGATTGTGACTTTGTTAAGTTGCCGGTAGTCAATACACATCCGCATCGACCCATCTTTCTTCCTTACAAACAAAACCGGTGCGCCCCATGGTGACACACTTGGCCGAATGAAACCCTTCTCTAGCAAATCCTTCAATTGTTCCTTTAGCTCTTTCAATTCTGCCGGTGCCATTCTGTAAGGTGGGATTGATATAGGCTGCGTGACTGGCATCACATCGATCCCAAAATCAATCTCCCTGTCTGGTGGGATCCCAGGAAGCTCATCTGGAAAGACATCCAGAAATTCATTCACAACTGGCACGGACTCAAGGCTAAGTGCCTTGGCATCTATGTCCGTAACCCGAACTAGATGATAGATGCACCCCTTCTTGATCATCTTTGCGGCCTTAAGGTAAGAAATAAATTGACCTCTAGGCACTACATTATCCACCTTCCATTCCACAATGGTCTCATTAGGAAACTCAAGCCTCATAGTTCTAGTCCGACAATCAAGCTTGGCAAAACATGAATAAAGCCAATCCATTCCCATTATTACATCAAAATCGAACATCCCCAATTCAATCAGATCGGCCATGGTATCCCTACCACGTACCGTGACAACACATCCTCTATAAACTCGAGCAACCGTAATTGACTCACCAACCGGAGTAGACACCGAAAATGGCTCATGAAGTTGATCCGGTTCTATCCCAAATTCCATAGCAACAAAGGGGGTAACATAGGACAAGGTGGAACCTGGGTCAATAAGTGCATACACATCATGAGATTGGACAGTCAGAATACCTGTAACAAAATCTGGAGAAGCCTTTGCTGTCTGGCGACCACTCATAGCATAGAACCAGCTGGGTCCTCCCGAACTTTGCGCACCACCCCTAGCTGCACCACGCCCCGCGGGTACTGGGGTACCTCGAGTTGGAGAGGGGGCTGAAGATGTAGCAGCTGCTGAGCTGGCTGGCTGTGCTGTGCTGTGCCCCTGCCCGCTCCCTGGCGGGATACACGATAATGCCTCTGAATATGACCCCTCATCCCACATCCATAACATACGGGCTACTCCATGTAGCAAATCCCTAAGTGCATCTTCCCACACCTGGGCCACGAGGACCTCTGCTGCTGCTGGGATCTCTCTCCTGACCGACCCCGCTGGTGGGATCCCCTGTCGCCCTGACTGGGCCTAAAATGACTCCATTGCTGCTGCTGGCTGGGCCCTAATGGCGGTGCACTGGCTGAAGATTGTGCAACAGACTGGGACGACCCTGATGATCCTCCCCGAAAAGCTGATCTTCCCCCACCTAGTGACTCACCCATGCTGCCCGTAGACCGGGTCTTTCTATTACCCTCTCTCTCCATCCTATTCTTCAATTTACGGTTCTCTGTGGCCTAAGCAAATGCCACCATCTTCCAATAATTCATATCAGAATTCAATGCAGCTGTAGAAGCCTCATTAATAGTCAAAGGATTAAGGCCCTGAACAAACCGGCGCACCCTAGCCTCCATTGTGGGCAACATGTGAATGGCATATTTGGACAGGCGGGCAAACTCCATATGGTACTCCCACACACTTCTGCTACCTTGCTTCAGATTCTCAAACTCTGCTGCACTGGCTGCCCTTTTCTCGGCAGGCAGGAAATGATCTATAAATGCATCGGCAAACTCGCTCCACCTCGTCGGAGGGCTCCCCTCCTCATGGGAATCTTCCCACAACTCAAACCACGAATAGGCCGCCCCTTTCAAATGATAGGAGCTAACTCTACTCCCCCTGTCTCAGTTGCACGCATAACCCTGAGGGTCTTGTGCATCTCATTAATAAAATCCTGAGGGTTCTCTTCTGGATTGGCACCCGTAAACACTGGAGGGTCTAACTGAAAAAATCTGTTCACCCTGGAACTGGTGGAATCCCCTTGCTGGCTAGATGAACTGGGTGCAGCATTTGGCCTTTGGGCCTGAGAGGCCACTAGCTGAGTCAACATCTGAATAGCTCCCCTAAGATCCCCATCAGAAATACCAGAACCAAAAGCTGGGGCTGGAGGCGGAACAAGAGTATCAATGGGAGGGATAGTGGTACCCCCTAGATGTAGGAACTGAGGTAGTGTGCTCCAGAGTAGAAGAATCTGGCAGGGTAATAGCAGGGCGATTATCCTCACCCGCAGTATCAAGTAGTGAATCATCGGCCACTCCTGGGTGGCACTGGCTCCTTTGCCAATTCTGGCTTTCTTTTTAGGTGCCATGTACTGAAAATTGAAGGAATGCACTAGCTAGAGGAGGAATAGTTTCACAATTGCCGCACGATCCAGAATATCAAAAGAAGGGTGTTATTCCTAATGCCCAAGTAGCCTCCAACTTCACACCGATAAGAAGGACTCTACCAGACACGGCTCCGAGACATCCTAGGACACTTTAAAACTTTAGGCTCTAATACCAAGTTTGTCACGCCCCAACCTCGGGAGGCGCGACCGGCGCTCAATCGAGTGAACCCAACTTAGCAAGCCTTATCAAACACTTTCTAACCAACTCAATATGATTAAAGAATCCGGATTTCGTTTAATTAGACAATAGGAGGGGTTGTACATTCAACATTGATAGTTTATTTTATATCACAACCTTAACCCGTAGTTAGGTTTCAAGATTTCCATACAGTTATAATTTAGAGAAAACAAGAGTTTAGAGTTACAACATAGTTCATAGACCTATCCAACACCCATACGTAACCCACACAAACGTCTACGGAGCCTCTATGGATACAAAAGACAAATTATGACAATGCCGGCAACAAGGCCCGGCTATACCTCAAAAGTGGAAGTCAACAACAAAAGATGTACAATATAACCCTTTAAAGGAAAAAGGGTCTCACCAAGACTTTGAGAGGAGGACACTCCGCTACACGCGATCGGCACTGTCCGCTATAAAGCCACCTACATTCATTTAAAAATGTAGCGCCCCCGCAAAAAGGACGTTAGTACCATGGAATAGTACTAGTATGTATAACTAAACACCATCTAGTTAGAAAGAACATTCATACAAGAATAAGGAAATCACAAGTATAACTCAAAACTTTAGACGATCACCACATTATCAAATAAATGAATCATACAATTTTCACATCATTTTTCCATAGCTTTTAGTTTGGGGCATTTCACACTGTTCATCATTGTTCACAATACCACCGCTATCTTGAGAGGAGTTCGATCTCGACCCGATCGGCTAGGTTGCCTCATTTGAGACATACACTTCAATCACAATCTCATTTTCCCTTTTTTCGGAATTCAATATCAGCATAATACCACCATGTGTGCGACATGGCGTCCGATCTCGGCCCGACCGGCTAGGCCGCCTTACCAAGGCGTTGTTACCTTCTTATTAATCATCTCGTTTCACATATATCATTTCATAGGCACTTGGGGCCACAACTATCACATCGTTCTTGCACTAGGCCGCATTTCACATCATTCCCAATTTCAATATTAGCTTTGCCATTTTGGACAGTAGGTGCACACAAGAGCAATTTAAATTGTAAGCATAGATAAGACTTCACGTAGATGGCACAACAAATGCAGCTTCAATCTTGATTTAAGGTCTAAGCATTTCAATACATGATTCATATTCTTCGTACCTTGTCAAATTATCAAGAATAGCACATTGATCATATTGAAACACATCTTTCACGTATATAAAGTTGCAACACCAATTCATGTGAAATAACAATCAGCACAACAATCCAACTTTAATCTTACCGCATTCACACAAACACCAACGGAGCTTGATTTCTAAAAAGACGGGGTTTTAGCCATACATACCTCAATTGAGCTTTCCCTTAATCCTATAATGTTCCGGATTGTTCACAACTTCAATCTATTTAAGCAATGCAGCACAATTGAACCCATAATCAGGAAAAGATCCTAATCTTAGCTCGCTTGAGCATTTTATCAAGCATTGAGTGTTCATTAAGGTCTTATGGCCCTTTTATGCAAGATTACACTAGCCCTTTCCCCATGGCTCTCTATTTATAATTTTCACATATCTTCTAAGAACACATGCATGCAATGTTGTCACCCTTATCCCTATGAATTACCTTACTAATGACCCCTTATAGCTATGTTTAAAATTAAGAGCTGAGGTGATGAAGTCTTACCTCCTGGGATGAAGGTTTAGGTGCCTCACTTGATTATCTTCAATGTTTGAACAAGGATTTGTGGAGCAATTTTTTTGATGAAGAGCACTTCCCCTCTCTTAGACCCTCATTCTCACTCTAAAAGCACCAGGAAATAGGCTCAAAATGAGCTATTGCACAAGATATAACGACAGGGGGTCGGGTTTAAAATTTAGAAATCTGGAGCCCTGACACAGATCTGCGGTCGCATATGCGATCACAAAGTTGACATGCGGCCCGCAGAATGGACCGCAAAAATGTTCGCAAAAACCTGAACAAACTGACTGGGTATGAGACAAGAATGCGGTCTGCATACCTGTTCTGCGATCGCATAATGCACCGTAGAACTGCTCCTCGCAAAAACTCCAAGGGGATTATGCGACGACTTTGCGGCCCGCATATCGATTATGCGATCGCATAATTGGCCGCATAGTTGACCTCAAAATTAACCATCACACTGGTTGACTCTGCGGCGACTATGCGGTCCGCATAGCTGTTATGCGACCGCATACTGGACCGCGGAATCGCACTTTTCTGGAAAACATTATTCCTTGACTTCTTAATGCATAGACGAGTCCAAAGGGTCCGAACAGTGGCGAGCTTGCTCACCGCGAGGAAATTTACAAATTTCTAACACATATTCCTAATTTGGCGCTACGAGCTTTCGGGTTTTGAGTAGAAATTTTCACCGGGCCTTACAATCCAATGCAAGCGGTCTCTCACCAACAGGAATGAATGAAAGGCTACCCATACTCACCGCGTTTCTGCTCAAGGTATCGGCCACCACATTGGCCTTCCCTGGATGATACAGAATGGTAATATCATAGTCCTTTAGCAGCTCCAACCATCTCTGCTGTCTCAAATTTAGATCCATTTATTTGAACAAGTATTGGAGACTCCGATGATCTGTAAATACCTCGCAAGACACACCTAGGGATAATGCCTCCAAATCTTCAATGCATGAACGACGGCTGCCAATTCCAAATCATGAACGTGGTAGGTTTCTCATGGGGCTTCAACTGCCATGAAACATATGCAATCACTCTACCCTCATGCATCAAGACACACCCAATACCAATTCGGGAAGCTTCACAATACACTGTATAGGAGCTTGACGCTGAAGGCAAAACTATTTCTGGAGCTGTGGCCAAGGCAGTCTTGAGCTTCTGAAAGCTCTCCCCGCACTCATCCGACCACCAGAATGGAGCACCCTTCTGGGTTAATTTGGTCAAAGGTGATGCAATAGATGATAAACCCTCCACGAAGCGACGATAATAACCGGCCAAGCCGAGAAAGCTCCGAATCTGAGTAGCTGAGGACGGTCTGGGGCAACTTTGAACTGCCTCTATCATCTTTGGATCCACTTTAATCCCCTCACTAGACACCACGTGCCCCAAGAACGCCACCGAACTAAGCCAAAACGCACACTTGGAGAACTTGGCATAAAGTTTCTCCTCCCTCAGCCATTGTAATACAATCCTCAAATGATTGGCATACTCCTCCTGGCTACGTGAGTACACCAGGATATCATCAATGAATACTATCACAAACGAGTCAAGATATGGATGAAATGCACTGTTCATCAGATGCATGAATGCTGCTGGGGCGTTGGTCAGCCCAAAAAACATCACAAGGAACTTATGATGACCATAACGGGTCCTGAATGCTGTCTTTAGAATATCCGAGTCCCGAATCTTCAACTAGTGATACTCAGACCTTAAATCGATCTTAGAGAACACCCTCGCTCCCTGAAGATGGTCAAATAGATCATCAATACGCTGTAAAGGATACTTGTTCTTGATTGTAACTTTGTTCAACTGCCTATGGTCGATGCACATCCGCATAGTACCATCCTTCTTCTTCACAAACAGAATCGGTGCACCCCAAGGCTACACAATAGGCCTAATAAACCCCTTATCAAGAAGTTCTTGAAGCTGCTCTTTCCATTCCTTCACTCTGCTGGTAACATACGATACGGAGGAATAGAAATAGGTTGAGTCCCTGGCACCAAGTCAATACCAAAGTCAATTTCCCTATTATATGGCATACCCGGCAGGTCTGCAGGAAACACATCCGGAAAATCTCGCACCACCGAAATAGAATCAATAGTAGGAGTATCAGCACCAACATCCCTCACAAATGCCAAATAAGACAAACACCCCTTCCCAACCATCCTTTGGGCCTTCAAATATGAAATCACTCTGTTGGGAACATAATCTAGAGAACCTCTCCACTCGATCCTTGGCAACCCCGGCATAGCTAACATCACGGTCTTAGCGTGACAATCCAGAATAGCATGACAAGGAAACAACCAATCCATACCCAAGATCACATCAAAATCAACCATACTAAGAACTAAGAGGTCAACTCTAGTCTCAAATCACCCAATGGTCACTACACACGACCGATATGCACGGTCCACAATAATAGTATCGCCCACCGGTGTAGATACGTGAACAGATGAAACTAAGGACTCACGGGGCATATCCAAATGACAAGTAAAATAGGATGATACATAGGAATAAGTGGAACCAGGGTCAAATAATATGGAAGCAACTCTGTGGCACACTGAAACAATACCTGTGATCACTACATCTAAAGCAATTGCCTCTGGCCTGGCAGGAATAGCATAAAATCGAGCATGACCGCCACCTGATTGACCTTCCCCTCTAAGATGACCTTTAGATACCTGGGCCCCACCCCGAGCTGGTTGAGCGGGTGGTGTAACTGTTTGTGCTGGTATCATTGGTTGTGAAATCTCCTGTGGAACCCCACTCAACAATCTCGGGCAATCCCTCTTGAGATGACTCAAGTCCTCGCACTCAAAGCAACCCCTCCTTTGATGGAGTTGCTACTCCTGATAACTCGAGGAACTACCTGTAGAAACCTGAGCAGATGAAGCATGGAGAGAACTCTGCGTTGGTAATGCACTAAATAATGACTGACCTGAACGAGCGATGTAAGAACTGTGGCTAACCGATGCACCACGATGAGCTGGACGGGCCATCTAAGCCGGCCTATAAAGACGACCCCTGATGTGGTAGGACTGCCAACCAGAAGGAACACCGCTGAAATCACTCGAACCACGAGGCCACTTGGCCTCCCTCTCCTCGCACTCCTGACTATGAACCATCTCTAGCCGTCGAGCAACATCAACACCTCATCAAACGTAGTACCTGATACACTCTCCTGAGTAATAACAAAACGCAACTGATAGTGGAGGCCATCAATGAATCTCTTAATCCTCTCCATCTCAGTGGGAACCAACCAAACTGCGTGACGAGCCAACTCTGAAAATCTCATCTCATACTGGGTTACAAACATGCCCTCCTAACGTAGCTGCTCGAACTACATGCGCAGCTCCTCCCTATGGGTCTGTGGCACAAACTTCTCCAAGAAGAGAACGGAGAACTTATGCCATGTATGTGGTGTTGCACGGACTGGCCTGAGCCTCTCACAGGCCTCCCACCATCTGAAGTCAGCCCCTGATAGCTGAAATGTAGTAAAGGAGACTCCACTAGTCTCTAGAATACGCGTCGTACGAAGAATCTGCTAGCACCTATCAAAGAAGTCCTGGGCATCCTCTGACTCGGCCCCGAATGATGGAGGGCTAGCCTCTCAAATCTCTCTAGCCTCTTATGATCCTCATTAGACATAATGGGACCCACCTAGGCCTGAGCAACTGCAATCGGCTAGGCTGGTAGTACCCCTGGTGTCTAAAGTCCCTGCACTACCTGCTCTGGAGTACGGGCGAGAGTCTAAGTGCCTCTCCCGGAGAAGTAGCTGGTGCAGCCTGAATAGAAACCGCCTAAGCAAGGCTAATGCAAATAATCAATATCTGAGTCAAACCCACCTGAAGGCCCAGAATCACAATGGGCACAGCTGGTGCCTGAGATTGCCCCACTAGCTCAACCACATCTGGAACCTGCTCCTGGGCTGGAGCAACTGGTGGGTCTACAGTTGTTGCTCTAGCTGTTGTACGAGCTGCACCTCGGCCTCTACCGCGGCCTTAGCCTCTCGTGCCCCTAGCTGGTGGTACTAGTAGCGGTCCGTCTGATCCGGTAGCACGTGTCCTCACCATCTGTGAGAATAGAATAACAGAAGTTTAGTTCCTATAATCAACAGATTCACACGACAAGAATACAAGAATGTGATGTTTTCCTAAGGGTTCGGCAGCCTCTCGAAGATAAGCACAGACGTCTTCGTACCGATCAGCAAGAATCTACTAAACCTGCTCATGACTCGTGAGACCTATGTAACCTAGGCTCTGATATCAACTTGTCACAACACCAAACTCAACATGTCGTGATGGTGCCTATCATGATACTATGCAATCCAACAACTCACATATTCCAACACTTTCAAATGCAAAATATACCAAAACAGGTTTAAATAAATGAAAATCTTATAAAACCGGATGAAACGTCTGTATTGGTGGAAAAAGACATGACACGTGGGCCACAACAAGCTGACAGGGCATGATACGTGGAACATTGATGTAAGGACAAGTGGCATTCTTAATTAAGATAAGTCAAAAAATACAGAAAAGGCACAGGAGAAACACCCACGGGGTTACACTAAGGAAAGAAACCATACCTGATAGCTGTAAAAGGGGAAACTTGAATGCAATGAATAAAGGCCGTAAAGAAGGGAAGAAACATGAACCTGTCATAAATAAGAAAGGGAAATCGGAGCAATTACAAGGAATCTTCAGTCTTAAATGATTCCATTACGGTTGTACATGATAACGGGCAATCATCAATATTAATACCATTAGTGAGCCCAAATTAAGTAACGGAACCGTTATAGTTGTATGCTCTTATATAAGGACTGAAATCTCATATGTAATGGAAAGTAATGATTATTATTGAAATTCATACAGTTATGCTTTGCGTTACTCTCAAAGCCTCAAGCCGTAATTTTGGGAGTGATTATAAATTCATTTCTTATTTACTTTGTCGATTATTTTTATTCCTTGATCTATTCTTTCAAATTGTTGGGAAAGTAAAGTAAATCTTGGTTATTAGTAACCCGATTTCTTTTATATATTGACTTTGACAGAGAAATCTATTTTTGGGTTAAACAAATTGGTTCCATTACCGGGAATCTGATAATCTATTCACTTTCCAATCTTTAAAAATCAAATATGTCAACCGTTAATGACAACAACCAGCTGAACCAACAAGGTGCAACTGCGCCACACCACACACCCATGGGGTCCCCTCAACAGTCCCGTGGAAGTTTGCCTGAAAGATCCACATCACGCGCTGATGATCAACAGGGAAACGACCAAACCATAGAGCAAGGTACTCTAAATCAATTCATTGTGGAACATGTGAACAGTGCGCTACAAGCTTTTGTCAGAGGATTACCTAATGAGGCACAGACTCCTCCACTAGTTAATACAGTGACTTTGGAGAACCCGTGTTTAGGGCCTGATAATTCTGGAAGTGGAGAAAATCCTAATGAATCCCGTGATGGAGGACCAGGTACTCCGAATAATTCTAATTTAAATAGTTTAGTACTAACTTTGCAGAAACAGTTGAAGGAATAGAACGATCGTATAGAGCAGATACTAGGCGTACCACTTGTAATCAGAGGGATGGATATTGACAAGTATTCACAACAACCCTAAAATCCAAGTACGGCACCTTTACCAATTCCCAAAAAATTTAAAATGCATGATATTCCCAAATATGATGTAACAAACGACCCTCGAGATCATGTAACTGCATTCACTACTGGTGTGAACAGTTTTGGTTAAAAAGTTTGGTTAAACACTCACAAAGGGAGCACTAACGTGGTATTCTCTTTTACCCGAAAATTCTATTAATTCTTTTGCCGAGCTTGCAGATTCATTTATAAAAGCACATTCGGGAGCTCAAAAAGTTGAAAAAAGGATGGAAGACATCTTTAAGGTTAAACAAAGGGGTACAAAATTGCTCAGGGAATTCGTAGATAGATTCCAGCGGGAGAGAATGGTGTTGCCTCGAGTACCTGATAACTTAGCAGATATGGCATTCGCAAGAAACTTGAACAAGAAAAGTTAAGAAGCCACGAGGAGACTGAAAGAAAGTTTGCAAGAATTTCCAGCAACAACTTCGAACGATGTGTACAATAGGTACAATACAAAGTTGTGGATAGAAGAAGATACGGTCGCATAGCCAAGAGCCGATATGAGGCCAGAATCAAGACGTTCAGAATCAGAAAAAAGGTTTGGTAAAAACATGTACGAGACGTACATGGGACATGCAGGGCGAGATTCTCGATCTAAGCAGGAAAGTTCACGATTGGACTCAAGACCAAGGCAAAAGGACACGAGTTCTTTATCCAAGTTCAAAAAGTAACGAGATGCCTGAAGCAATGATTCCAAGACGCAAGCAAGGATAGGAGATTCTAGCTTCAACATCAACACCTCTGAGTTAGTGGTTGTTTTAAGAGGTATGGGGGATAAGGTGCGGTGGCCTAAACAAATAAGATCAGATCTAAGAAAAAGAAACACAGATTTCTACTGCGAATTTCATAATGATCATGGCCATAGAACATCAGATTGTAGGCTTCTGCTAGGAGAGGTCGAACATTTGTTGAAGCAAGGCTATCTTCCTGATCTGTTCAGTGAGAAAGGAAGACAATCATATATGAAGAACAGACAAGAGCCCCCAAAACCTCCATCACCCAAAAGAACAGTCAACGTAATAACTGGGGGAGATGAGGTCAATGGAGTAACATATATAACTGCAAAAAGACATCAAAAGTCACGGTCACTCACGAAAAGCGAGTTCGCCAAGTCTTGGATAGCGACAGTATAACATTCGACGTTGAGGATGCGGATAGCTTGATGACCCCTCCCAACGATGCGCTGGTAATATCTTTACTCGTACATGATATTAATGTAAAAACGAGTTTTGATTGATCCAGGTAGCTCAATGAACATCATTTTACTGAGGGTGGTGAATGAAATGCAAGCTAATGATAAGGTTATACCAAAAGCACGGTCCTTGTCTGGGTTTGATAATTCAAGCGTTATTACAAAAGGGGAAGTTGTACTTACCAAATTTGTAGAAGGGGTCGTCAAGGATATGAAGTTCCAGGTGATAGACGCAGATATGGCCTATAATATAATTCTGAGAAGACCGTGGATTCATGACATGGACTCTGTCCCTTCCACATTCCATCAAGTTAACAAATTTCTTTCACAGTGGGGAATCCATTCAAATCCGTGGAGATCAGCAACCTTCAAGAAGTATCAACTTAGTGGTGATCGCAAGCATAGTAGCCAATGATGCAGACGCAAAATAGCAACTACAGAATTCGATTGAGGACACTGTTATGAAAACCTCAACTGAAGACATGCAAGGACAGACTGATGGTTTATTCAAGAGCCAGAAGAAAATGAAAATATTAAAACAACTACCGAGGAGCTCGAAGCTGTAATATTATCTGTCCACAGGCCAGACAGAAAAGTTTATATCGGGGAAAATTTAAGGCCAGAAATGATCGGTAAGTTAATTGAACTTTAATGAGCTAACGCAGATTGCTTTGCTTGGTCGCACTCAAATATAACAGGTGTACTATCGGAGGTGATGACTCATAAGCTGAATGAGTATCCTTCACACCCACCTGTTAAGCAGAAGAAAATGAAGCATGGATCTTTCAAAAATCAAGTGATCCAGGATGAGTTACAAAAGCTTTTAAAAATTGGTTCAATATGAGAGGTAAAAGTACCCTGACTGGTTATCTAATATTGTAGTGGTTCCAAAAAGGGATGGAAAATGGCGAGTTTGTGTAGACTATACTGACCTAAATAAGGGTTTTCCTAAGGATTCATTTCCTTTACCACATATGGATCAACTAATTGATTCTACTGCGGTTCATGAATTGTTATGTTTTTTAGACGCATATTCAGGTTATAACCAAATAAAAATGGACCCTCTAGATGAAGAAAAAACTTTGTTTATCACAGACAGGGGGACTTATTGTTACAAAGTCATGCCATTTGGTTTGAAAAATGTTGGAGCTACATATCAAAGGTTGGTAACTAAAATGTTCCAAGAACATCTGGGAAAAACTATAGAAGTCTACATAGACGACATGTTGGTCAAATCGACACAAGCAGGGGATCATTTTCAACACTTGTCAGACACCTTTAATATTCTCCGCAAATACAACATGAAGTTAAATCCGTAAAAGTGTGCTTTTGGCATGGCTTAAGGTAAGTTTTTAGTTTTTCTTGTTTCTAACAGAGGTATTAAAGTAAATCCTGCACAGATCAAAGCTATTGAAGAGATACCAGATATACTCACGAGTAAGAAAGAAGTGCAGAGATTAACAGGCAGGATAGCAGCTCTGGGGAGATTTATATCAAAGTCATCAGAAAAAAGTTTTAAATTCTTTTAAGTACTGAAAAAGTAAAATCAGTTTGAATGGAACAACGAGTGCCAGCAAACTCTCAAGGACCTGAAGTCGTATCTATCAAACCCGCCGTTGTTGGCTGAACCAAAAGATGGTAAAAGATTGCTCATTTACCTTGCTGTGTCAGAAGTAGCGGTAAGTGCAGTGTTGGTACGGGAAGATAAAGGTAAACAATCCCTAATTTATTATGTTAGTATCCACACATAGAAAAGCTTGTGTTAGCGTTGATTATGGCATCTAGGATGTTACGACATTACATTCAATGTCATCCTATTTCTGTTATAACTGCTTTCCCCTGAAACATATTGCATAAATAGGAATTATCGGGTAGACTAGCTAAATGGGCAATAGAACTAAGTGATTATGATATCATATATCAGCCTAGAACTGCAATAAAATCGCAGGTGTTAGCATATTTTGTAGCAGATTTAGCACGAATTTAGTTCCTGAAGCAGAGAAAGAACTACAGGTGTTTACCGGAGCTAATCCGGGGACTTGGACCCTGTTTACTAACGGTTTATCAAATGTTAAAGGAGCAGGTTAAGGAATTGTTCTAATTCCACATTCAAGCGAAGTTATAAGACAAGCAATAAATTGTTATCCGATCACTAATAATGAGGCGGAGTACGAAGCTGTGATTGCAGGCTTGGAATTGGCACGAGAACTTGGTACTGAGCAAATTGTGATCAAAAGTGACTCGCAGCTGGTGGTTAACCAAATGCAGGGGACTTATGTAGCAAGAGAGACGCGAATGCAGCAATACCTGGAAAAGGTGCGAGAATTGATTAGACAATTCTAAACATGGAAAGCCGTGCAAATACCTAGAGAGGAAAATACATAAACAGATGCGTTGGCAAATCTCGCATCTGTTGCAGATGTAACCAATGCAAAAGTGCTATTGCGATACATTTGTTCCATTCGGCACTTGATCAAACCAAGAGTGAGGTAAATTTTAATAATTTAACTTGGGATTGAAGAAACGAATTTGTGAACTTTTTTGCAGTATAGAATCTTGCCTGAAGATAATAAGAAGTCACAATTGCTAAGGCAAAAAGCTGCTTGGTACTGCTTAATTCGTGGAAATTTATATCGTAAGACATTTGGCGGAGCATTAGCACGGTGCCTTGGTCCATCACAAACGGAGTATGTAACGAGAAAAGTACATGAGGGGCATTGAGGTAATTATGTCGGGGGAAGATTGTTGGTGAAAACATTAATAAGAGCAGGATATTATTGGCCAAAAATGGAAGAGGAAGCAGAAAGCTTTGTAACTAGGTGATATTAATGTCAACGATATGCCAATAACATGCATCGACCGGCAGAGCTGTTGCATTCACTTATTTCACCATGGCCCTTAATGAAATGGGGCATGGACATCGTTGGGCCGTTGCCTCAAGCTAAAGGAAAGGTACGGTTTTTGTTAGGTTTAACAGATTATTTCTCAAAATGGGTAGAAGCAGGTGCTTTTAAACAGGTGTGGGAAAAATAAGTCATGGATTTCATTTGGCAAAACATTATATGTCGATTTAGGGTTCCAAAGGAAATTGGTTGTGACAATGGCCCCCAGTTCATAGGCCTGAAAATCATAGAATTCTTTCAAAGTTGGCAGATCAAACGAATTACATCTGCACCTTACCACCCTGCGGCCAACGGACAGGCTGAGTCGACAAATAAATTTATTATCAATAACTCAAAAAAGAGACTGGAAGAATCAAAAGGCAAATGGTCAGAAGTATTACCAGGGGTGTTATGGGCTTACCGAACAACTGCAAAAACTAGTACGGGTGAGACTCTGTTTTCTCTTGTATATGGTGCAGAAGCTTTAATTCCGATGGAGATAGGTGAACCAAGTACGAGGTACACGCATGCCACTGAAGAAGCAAATAAGGAAGAGTTGCGGGTAAATTTGGATTTATTAGAAGAAAGGAGAGAAACAACACTAATTCGAATGACTGCTCAAAAATAGATGATTGAACGATCTTACAAGAGGAAAGCTAATTCGAGGTACTTCAAGATTGGGGACTTCGTTCTCAAAAAGGTGTTTCGGTCAACAAAAGCGGCAAATGCAGGAAAATTGAGCCCAAATTGGGAAGGCCCATATAGGGTTCGAGGCATCACTGGAAAATGAGCATACGAGTTGGAAACTATGGATGGCAAGGTACTACCGTCGAATTGGAATGCGGTCCATTTGAAGATGTATTACTTCTAGACGAGGAAAATACACACGGTCAGGTATCATGCAAGTTTGATTTTATTTTGTTCTTTTGAATTTTACTAATCATTTTAGATGATTGGCAAAAAGCTGGCCCGCACCAAATGATGATATTAACCCAAAAGACACGTCGAATACTGAATTATTCCCGGTCTAGGTTGCAACTTTTCTGATGGGAAAAGGGTTATGCAGTCATCATCTAAAAAATTCTTTCTGAGTCCCATTTCTATTCTTCTTTTAAGGGAATGGACCAAAAAATGGATTGATCCAATGTTCGAGATTTCATACTTCAAAGCTCCAACACGGGGGGAACTATTCATATAGAAGGTAGAAAAAGGAACCAAAGGCATAGTTCAGCCTGAATCAAAACCTTGAAGAAACTTTGAAAACTTTTCAAAGGAGTTCGAACTCGCAAAAAGGATGAAAGATATTCTCATGAGTTTTTAGGTTATGGCCATATATTCAGTCACGGGAAAATAGACCTGAATTTATAAACCTGCTACAATGAAAGCAGTTATGAATGTGTTGTATGAACAGTTATGGAAATGACGTATGTGTCACGACCAAAGCGAAGGGCCGCGACGGGCACCCGGTGCCTTACTCAACCGAGTACCAATGCAACGTATCTTTCTTATTATACTATCATGGGTAAATGAGACCGAAAGGCCATCATGAGGTAACCAGGATAAAACATAAGGGAATACTCGACATATGACGACCAACATGATATACCAACTTATACATGTGACATACTGGCCTATAAGGTTGACATGATCATTTGGGCACTCCAAACATAGGCCTACAAGGCCATACAAGTATCCATATACATGACGTCTATCTACAAGCCTCTAAGACTACATAAACATCATAAAGGTCAGGATAGGGCCCCGTCATACCAATTAATACATTTCCAAAGCATACTGACCAAATGGGCAACTCCGGAGCAAGTGGAGTGCACCAACACCTTCCGCTGAGCAGATAGCCTACTAGGATGATGGTCAACATGTCAATCTAGACATGGGGGTGTTGATACCCAATTTTTCCCCCATATATTTTTAAAAAATGCATATATACTTTCAAAATGGTGCATGAGCATCAATCGGTATTTTCCATAATTTTCTGTAATTTTAAAAGGATTTTAATTAATTTATTCAAGCATTTTATTATCTAAATAATTACTAATGGCATCACAAATAATTTTATAATGATTTATTACTTGATTTTTATTATTTATATTTATATTAAGCTTTAATCATTTTATGCGTAATTGTATTTGTATCTTTAGGCTATAATTGCAATAACTTTGCAATAATAGCCCATATATGCATAATTACATTATTTACACGGAAAATAAATTTTTTATACTTTTATAATATAAAATAATTATTGTAAATAATTTTCATATACAAATAGAATTTTTATCATTTATTAAATATTTTTATAAATTATGTTATTAATTTAAGTGGGTATTTAAAACATAGCCCTTTTTATTAATTTTTCGGACCTACCCAATACCCCAATACCCTATCAGCCCAATAACCCAATAACCCAATACCCAATACCCTAACCCAACTACCCAATACCCATACCTGTCTAATTAAACCCGCCACACCTAGATATCTAATCCTGGCCGTTGATCTCAGAAGATCAACGGCCCTAAATTCCCCAACCCCTTTTAATATATCAAAACCCCAAATCCTATTTCATTTCCCCCAACCCGCCGTCCTTGGATACTCTCCTCTCCTCTCTCTCACCTCCCTCTAACCCTAGCCCGCCGTCACTGATATCCCCCTTGATTCATGGGGTTTTCCTTCGATTTCATGCCCTATCCGGCCTCATCTCTCTACTGGTTGTATGATTTTCATGTTACTTGGAGGATAATCTCAAGAGATTCGAACCAGATTTGGTTCAAAGTCTCTCATTTCTCGATTAGTCCGTCTATGTTCACTCCGATATCTGTGAGTACTGATATTTTTGTGTTTTTATGGTTTCAAATCTCTGGTTCAAACCAGATTTGATTCACTTCTATTTATTTCCACAAACCTAGCTATTTCTGGTTGAATCCGTTTAGATCTCTTTAGATCTTAAGCGGTTTTGAGTTTGTTTGGTATTTTTCCCTTAATATTTTCTATTTTTACCATTATTGTTAACCGATTTTATTTTACCCTAAAAGATAGGGTTTTGATTTCTAATGGGTTTTCTGCAAAAAAATGTCTAAACGTTTAAATGTTTTCAACTCTTGTTTTCTTCTTTACTCTTTCGGCTGATTTCTACTTGAGTTTCATCTCTATGTCTTTGATATGTCTTAGGGTTTCAATTATTCGACTATTTATTATACTGGTTTGCCCGTTTACCTTCAACTCTGTCAATTAAGTGTTAATTGATTTACTTACCTAAATTAGGGTTTGAATTTAGTACCCGTGTTTCCTTATTAAGTTCTTACTTGTTCTTACCTTATTTATGTACCCGTATCACTAGCTGATTTTGTGTTCTGACCCCTAATTGTTTCTGAAATCAGTTCTTACTTTATTTGACCTCATTTTTAGATACTGATTGATTCCGTGTGAGATTTTCCTTAAATTAAGTGGCACTTATTTGATTTTGTCCTCTTAATTGATTCATTCTGACCGTAATTGATTGATTAACTGATTTTCATACCTTATTTGTGTGTAATTGATTTTATACCTTATTTATTTTACTCTACTGTATGCTATAAAAGCCACTCCCTTGTCCTGATTTTACACAGACAGACACACTAAAACATTTACATGCTTTACAACTTTTTCAACTAAACAACTTTACCACATTCGAAATCTCCTATTCTCACTACTAAACTTAAGCTCTCTCTCTTGCTCCTATTCTGATTTCTGTGCTAAGTGGCTATTATTTGGCCGGCTAAAAGCCAAGGCCAAATTATTGTGGAACCTAGCTGTTACTGCATCTTTACTTTCTTCTCAACTGGTATGCCCTAACCTTTGCAATTCCTTTCTCTATGCATTGCTTGATTAACCTGTTTCAATTACCAGGATGATTCTATTTGCTATGTGACTGTCTGATTCCACTTAGTGATGCTGTTAAGCTAAGCTATCTTCAATAATATGAAACCCTCCTAATTCAGTTCCTGTTCTAAACTTTGCTAGAAACATGTGATCAATGTATGGATACTTCATGTGTCCTGTTTGTTTACTAATTATTTCTGTGCTTAATCCATGATTGTTTAATATTAGCATCTAGCCTAATCAAAATGCAAACTTGTTCGAACTATATGCTGAACATGAATTTTTTTGTTCTTGGGTGCAATTCTGTTGCTATTTTGTATGTACTGATTTGTAAACATGTTCCCCTTACCCTCTATGTACTGGTTTTCAAACTTCTACTCTTAGTTATTTAGGTGTTTACCATGAAAATAGTAATAATAATTAGATTTGTTGATGGGACTCTAAAAATACGTGATCTATTTTTATGCTAGTTTCGTGGAGCAGTTGATGCTATGTGTGTAAAGTTTAAGGGTGAGACGCAAGCTAAAATAAAGCGGTAATCGAACCGAGAGATAGCCTTTCGGGGCCTCGAGCTGGTCGATTTGGTGCCTCGAGGTCGGGTTCCGAGCTCGGACTCGAGTTATCAGGGGCGATCGAGGAAGGGCTAATAGATGCAATAATATTAAAAGGAGGCTCTTTATGGCCAATAACAAGCAATAAATGTAGAACGAGTACGAAGATAATAAAATAGATCAACAATACTAATAGAGTGTATTAGAGAGAAAGAGAGAGAGAGTTATCATATATTTCATGTAGAGTCTTTGGAGCAACATCAGTTCCCTACAAAATAATCAGAATCCCCTTTATATAGAAGGGGGAAGCTTATATGGTAAGGCATACATTAGCTGTAAAGGTGTGGAGATGGGACGGCTACAAATGACGCCCCGAGTAGGGCTCAGAATAGCTTGCTAGGCTTTGTCAAACTTAGTCGCGACAGACATAGCCGCATCTTGGGAACTTTCTATTTTTACTCTTGCCCCAACCGATATCCTCTTAAGGTCGGGTGTCGATGGGCTCCGAGGGAGAAGACTCGAGCGCATCATTGCGGCCTCGAGGCTTCGAGGCGATCTTCCGAAATGCTTTAATGATGGGAAATTGGACCCTCCGATTTTTCCGTATACATTAGGTTCCTACCACCCCCAGTGTGAGCACTGCCTAGGGTCCCTAAGACTCCTTTGAACTCTGACACATTGGGGCTGGTTTTCCAATCTTTTATGAATTCTGTGTTGAATGTGTGGTTCTAGTGTGAGCATTGCCCGGGGTCCCTGAGGCTCTTTGGGAATTTGACACACTGGAAGCCTAGTTTAAGGTGTTGTGAATGGATCACTACTATGCTTAAGAGCTGTTGTGCTTGAAGGCCTGGTTCCCAGGTTTATATTGGGCCTGCTAAGGCTCCCTATAGTGTAATAGATACTGTTATGTAATTTATTTATTCTGGGCTGTAATAATCTCTGTAATAAACAGATCTAGGGTTTATTAGTAAAAGCTGCGGTTTTTTTTCTATATCTTTGTTTGAAACTTGGTAGAGATCCTCCCTATAGGTTCATTGTACTATGTGAATGCTACTACTTGTTTAGAGATCCTGCCTATAGGATATTTTCTGACTGTTTGTGACTCTGCATTTTCACATTTTTTGGCATAATAGAGACACTGCCTATAGGTCTTTTGATTCTGCATTAGAAACCCATGTTCATAGGATCCACATATATTTCCAATCTCAACGTGCATTAGTGATCCTAGGATCTTATTTGTATGAATTAATAAACTTTCCTGGCAATGTGCTTAAAATTCTACCCACATGTGATTAATAGATTTCATGCCTATAGGAAATAAAAATCAGCTTCAACTTAGATACCATGCCTATAGGAATAAAAGGAATCAGTTTGAAAACCTAGAAATCATGTCTATAGGATTTAAACTAATAGATGTCATGCCTATACGGTAAAATTAGTTTGTGAACTTAGGAACCATGCTTATAGAGGTTTAAATGAAGTCAACACTTAGAGATCATGTCTATAGGAGTTTAAATTAATTCTATAACTTAGAAAGCATGCCTATAGGATCTAAAGAGATACAACCTGTCTTTACGAGCTCAGATCAGTAATTCGCTTAGAAACCATGTTATAGGTCTATAATTAACAATTGTAGATACCATGCCTATAGGATTCTGTTAATCACTTAGGCAAATCTGTAGGGTTATTAATGATTCTGGGGTCTAAAACTGTGATATCTTACTGCCTGAAAATGCCCAGATTCAAGGCTTAATAAAATCAGTAGGCAAATTGATAGGTCCCGATGCCCGCCTTAATAAAACTGTTGTCTTACATTCTGTTTCTGCTCATCTAGATATCCTGCCTATAGGATCCTAAATTAACTGAGTTTGCTAATTTAACTGCGTGCATTTGTTGTCTACTTGTGGAGGTTAATATGAGCCCTTATTTTCTCCTTACATGATAGTCCTATTTGAACTTTGTTTTTTGCCTAGCTTTCTCATTTTTAAGAAACATAGGTCAGTCTAGAACCACCCTATATAGAGGTCCTAAATACCTCCAGGACCATAGGTAAGGGACGGGTAGTGCACGCATAAGGCACGAGTTAGAAGCTATTAAAATGCTTGGGTAACAACTGAAAGATAGTAATTGGGTAGTAAAGGAAATGATAGCCCATGCGCTAATGCTATGAGTACAACCCCGACTTGAGGGAGTTACAAAGCATTGCATGGAATGATCCTATAGGCTAAAAACTTAGGACCACCCCCTATACTCCTGCGTAAAAATAAGTTGAATATTGTATCTGTCTAGTTTGTTTTCTCCCCTTTTAAGACTAATTCGCTTAATTTAAGTTCGGCCAGGACCCACCATTGTGGACCTCGAGGGGTGACTAACACCTTCCCCTCAAGGTAATTTCGAGCCCTTACCCGATCTCTGGTGACGCAAACTAGTTTCATGGGTTAACTGCTCTGGGTGCCCTAACGCACCTTAATCCTTTAGATGGCGACTCTTCAAATCCCTTATCCTGTCCCAAAAGGACGGGAGTTTTCTCAGAAATGTCGAAACCCGATTTCGCGAGAAAAAGGGGGTGCGACAGGGGGCATGAAACACAGCTTCCCCAAGCAAAAGGGACGTCAGTACGAATAAAGTACCAAGTATGTAAGGCAGAAAAGCATAATAAGAACAGTAATGTAAATAGAGGTAGAGACGATACAACCTGTAACATCTGAGTGCCCTTGAGGGCGACTGACATGAATTGCATGATACATAAATATATACATATACTTTTAAAAACAAATGCCTCTGTGGGAATCATCATCATCGTATTGTACCCGGCCTCGAAGAGGACTCGGTAAAAATGCACTCGGCCATCATAAGGCTCGGTAGAATTGTACTCGGCCACATGGAGCTCAGTAAACCCAACTATTCAGTGGTTGCACAATAGGTGCCATACCCGGCCGACTATAGCGCGGCTCAGTAGAGTAAAATAGATACATGTATATAATGTATGTTGGACTCACGGAATCACATTCTCAACCTTCCGGAGTGACGTAAGGTTTTTTCACCTTTGATTAACATTATGGACATCATACTATTAATATAAACTTCAATAGGATTCAAGGATTATACATACTTTCTTAGAATAACTTTATAAGGAAAGAACAACATGGACAACCTTAGTTGCTAGGAGTAGATCCGTTATAAAATAGTCTATTGTTTGTGTTCATTTCACTTTAGATCATGCCAAAAGAAATAAGAAAGTGCCTTAACATACCTTTGCAATCTTCTCTCCAATCGTCAACCAAGCTCAATAAGATCTTCTTACATTTACAATGAGTAACCCGACTTCGTCGTCATCGTATAAGCATTGTAACTCTCATATTTCAAAACCAATATTCTACAAGAAAACAGACAGCACCTCCCCTATTTTTACTACATCCCATAAGTTACTAAAAGTCACCAAACAGCCCAAACAACAACAATATAATTCACAATAAGTGCTCTAATTACTTCAATAACCATTTTGAGCGGCAAGCTCAATTTACAATTAACAAAATATAATTTAATCCAATTCCTTTTCCATGAATCTTCCTACAACTTATATAACATCATACTTATGCTTACCATATCATTTACAGCCCAAAACGTCATAAGAATAATCTTCAAAAATAGTCTACACGCCTAGCACCTTAACCTTTATCGTCAACCTCTTGTTTTTCATGTTATCTTCTTGAATCCACTTAATTAGCACATAGATAATCTTAAAAATAGCCAAAACATAATCAAACAATTTAATAACAATTTCCAGCCACAACAAACCATATATATAGCCTCAACACAGCCCACAAAAAAAAAAGATAACGATTCCTTATGCCATGTTAATTACTACTTTGTAGATTTTCACTCAAACAACTCAACCAACACATGATTAACCTTAGTCACAACCAAGAACATGATTTAATTACCTTAGGAAGTAGATACAACTTGAAATCCCTAGTTGGTATAGCTCACAACAACCCTCAATCACACCACAACACTATAGGAGTTGTATTCTCTTCTTGAATCAACTTTTGTGTTAGAGTTGGTGTGTAAAACACTTGTATTTCACCTTGAAACTCTAATATATAGGGACTTATTCTTAGCTTAATCATAAAGAACAACACAAAATCTGAGGTTACTTACCTTTGAAGAAGCCTCCAAAACAGCCACAAGATGAAGAACAACGTTCTAGCAAGCACCACGGGATTTCTAACGTTGGATTCATATTTTTATCTTAGGTTTTCACCCTAGAATCATGGAGGAACCCTTGGAGAGCATTTAGGAGGGTTTAGAAACTGTTCTAGACGATAAAAATGAGTCAAAACGACATATAATTTACACCGACTTTGTGGGTCCCATGGGAGCTGCTTGTGCAGTCTCGCAAAAAACGTGAATATCTCTCTACTCCTATGTCGTATCAACGAACAGTTAAATGTGTTAGAAACTAGACTCGTATATATTCAATTTGGTTGGTAGATCACCCCGTAATTCCAAGAATATTTGGAGAAAAGCTCAGCTACATTTGACCTAAGTTTCGGCACATTTATGAATGTAACTTGTGATGACCGTTGCCAACTTTTGTTCCACAACTCGCTTGACTTCAAAACCTAACACATGTTTATCATACGACTAAAATAACTCATAACATAATCTCCTTATAATGTTAAGAACCCTAGTCTCACCCTAAATGTACATGTTATAACATTCTAACTTGTCGACTTTCGACGAAACTTATTTTCTTCAATTCGTTTAGCTTCTAAGCCTCCCAACCTGCTTGGTACGTGGTATTCATGAACTTAAATATCTGTAACCTCCAAGATAGCATGATTAAATTACTTTATAGACTTTTCAAATATGATTTCATTTTTGAGCTTACATCAATTAACTTACGACTTACTCTTACGTACGAAAACATGGGGTGTAACAGTTCAAAATTTATTTGAAAGTTCAAAAATAAAACTACCTCAAATTATTTCTCTTTTCGTGTCTACGTCATGTTTCATATACTTGCACCAATATGAAGATGAGACGCCATCTTCATCAGTGTCGTCAATATAAAAGGGCCCCTTTTTTTATAAAAACTCATGTATATTGAAATCACGGTCTATTAGAGCATTTTAAGTGCAAGAATAAGCTCAAATATTAAAAGTGCAGAAAGCATAATATGCGGAAAAAGCAATAAAGATATTTATATCATAACCCCAAAAGAACAGGGGCGATTAAACCTTCCAAAAACTGTTCAAAAAGGAAAAACATAAGGAATTCCAACCAAAAACCAACAAACATTTTTCAGCAAAAAGTTGGGAAAAGGGAAGAGCTAAGGAGCATCATCAACGGGAGAAGAGGTATCAACTTGGGGAGAAGAGGCCTGAACATCAACTCTGCCAGGAACAAGTCCATCTGCATCACCTTTAGAACCTTCGTCTTCAGGTGTTGAAAAGCTTTGACGTTGCTGAGTTTGTTCAATTGCTTCTCTGGCCTTAGCAATCTCAGCGTTAAGGTCAAAACCTTCTTGGCTGGCTTCAGATAAAGTCTCGAGGGGAGTGCTCAGAAAAGCCCTGATAACATCAAGCGAAAACTTATCCTCGAGGGCCTCGTAATCCTTCTACCATTGATCAATTTTGACTTGCAATTCTTCTTTTTCTGCTTTCGAGGCTTCATAAGTTGTATTCAAAGGAGCAAGAGAACTTTCCAAGAACTGAATTTTATCTGTAGAGGTGCGGAGATCTTCCTGAGCTTGGGTAATTGTTTGAACCAATTCACCCGCGTAAACGTCTTTTTGATTAAGGAGTTCTTTAAAACCCCGTATCTCTTCAGTAGCCTTGGGAAGTTGTTTGGCAAAAGAGGATTATATTCTATCCTTATCCTTCTCAACTTGACCAGAAGAAGCTGTTAGAACCGCTAACTCAGCGGATACCATTCTCATCTGTTATGCCAAATCTTCTTTCCCTTATGCAAGAACATCCTTTTCCGACTGAAGACCTTCAAATTTTTCTCTCCAGTTATCAGCCTCAGTACGCAATTCAATTAATTGTTAATAAGTCCAAGAGTCCCTTTTCATAAGCTCCGTGCCTATCAAATTAATCTACAAAAAAAGAGTTATGAATGAGGAAAAGGAAATAAGGGAATTTAAGTAAATTTATACCTTAAGAGAAGAATGAACAATGTCATTCATTAAGGTCAAGGAGCAGTGACTCTGTAACTTCTTCTTCTCCACAGGACTTAACAGTGGTTTTAACCACACATTAGCTTGTCCACACTTCCCCAATAAATTTCCACCCCCGGGGAATTCAATCACAACCTTCTTCATTTCCCGCCTGCTACTAGAAGGCTCAGCTTCTACATGAGAAGCAGCAGTGGGAGCAACCACTGGAGTAACACCAGGAAACGACACGGGGGGTGGGGGGGTGGGGGGTTAGTAGTAGATAAAATTGGAATGGATGCAAGTCGCAGTTCTTCAGAAACAGGCCCGAGGACTTCTTGACCCTCAAAGCCACGGGTGAATAACCTTTCAACAGGACTTGATGGGGGGTTAGTTCTGTTATCAGCATCTTCATCAAAAATTTCTAAAGGAGAGTTTTCAGGTTCGTCAATGAGCTTGAAGGGAACTGAACTCGGAAAGGGTTCATGAGAGACAGGGGCTTCATCATAAGAAACCACGTGTCTCTTGACGCACAATTTTCTCACCAAAGAACCTTCTCCTACTTCCTCTTCATCATCAGACCCACGGGCTTCGACAGTTTTCCTCTTGGAGGAAGAAGCACTCAAAATTCGTTCTTGAGCAAGACTTACAGAAAGCCTGGTGATGGAACAGATGCGGGGCTAATGCCACGAATGGAAAACCCTAATAAAAAAAGAAGGAATGATGAAAAACTTATAAATAAATAAGTAAATGAGGAGAGGAACTGTGAAGATAAACAGTGTCGTGAGTCTTCACATTCCAGCCGAATTTTTGTGAAAGAACAAGATCTTTTCTCTATAGGAGCGGCAGTCGACATTTGTTCTACCCAAGCACGGAAGTCAGGAATATCTTCGAAGACTTCCCTGGATGCCAAAAAAATGGATATGTGATTACATGAAGGAATTCGAGGCGTAAAAGAAAAAGAAAAAGAATAAAACTTACGTGCAAAGTTCCATTTTTCAGGAAAAGGCATATTTTCCTCACTTACCAACCCACTAGTGGGAGCAGCAGCAAAACGGGCATACCAAGCACGGTCACGTCATCTTCGGGGCTAACTAAAACCCTTTTACTTCTAGCTACGTGGGAAAAGACTCTTTCACAAAACAACTTGGAGGAGTAAAGATGAAGTAAATGACGGAAGGTAAAAGGTGCGGAAACCAAATCTGACAAGTAACGAAGGCATGCTACAGCCCTACACATGAAGGGACCAATCTAGCCAAGACAAATATTAAAATAGCGACAGAACTCGATGATCACTGGATCAATGGGATGTTTAAATCCTAAAGTGAAAGGGTAGGTATAAACGAAAGAAAAACCAGTATGGTAAGAGGTAATTCTTTGATTGGCACTAGGGATTAAAATTGGGAAATCTGATTTCTAGTGACATTCTCGTCAAACTAAATAAAGAAGACCAGGAGTGATTAAACTTGGGTAAAGTTCAGTAGGGTTAAGGGAATTTATAAAAGAAACTTGATTCATCATGATTTCACGATCTGACACAAAAGAAAATTCTTGAGGAACAATCTCCGAAACTGTAGGCTCACGCATAGGTTCCTTCGGGTCCCTATTTCTAGAAGAATATGTAGGGGTCAAAGGAGCCTTAGGTATAGAAGAAGATGGCTTGGAAGAACTACTTTGAGAAGTAGAACCATAAGAAGATAATGATCCAAGGCTACGAAGTCTACCACCTCTCCTACTCCTAGTAGGGGCGATAAAAGGAGCAAGCTCGTCGACGATCACAACCTTGCGAGGATCTGGCATTGAAGAAGACATGTTTAACAAAGTAAGTACAGAGAAAAGATACAGAAATACAAATAAGGGTTAAGATGATAGATACAGAAGGAAAAAAGTTTCAAGAAATCAAAAGGGATGAAGTATTTATAAAGAGATACAATCATCGTTAAAGCTGGTCATTATGACGTGTCACAATGGAACCGTCACTTCGTGACTGACGCAGCCGCAGAAAAAACCCTACAAAAGCACTAAGAAACTGTAGAACCAATCATAAGAAGCCACGTGGCATGGGCATTAAATGAATGTGACATACATCGCATCAATTCTGAAGAAAGCATAATGATACTCGAGAAACGGCGGCATAGAATCCCCGCCATAAAAACATACCACTTCCCAAATATTCAATTAAAAATATTCAGAAACCGGGGGGACTATCTATATTGGTGGAAAAAAACATGACACATGGGCTACAACAAGCTAACAGGGCATGATACGTAGAAAATTTATGTAAGGACAAGTGGCGTTCTTATTTAAGATAAGTCAAAGAATACAGAAAAGGCACAGGAAAAACACCCACAGGGTTATAACGAGGAAAGAAACCATACCTGACAGCTGTAAAAGGGCAAACTGGAACGAAATGAATAAAGGCTATAAAGAAGGGAAGAAACACGAGCATGTCATAAATAAGGAAGGGAAATTCGAGCAGTTACAAGGAATCTTCAATCTTAAATGCTTCCATTACGGTTGTACATGATAACGGGCAATCAATGCAATTAATACCATTAGTGATCCCAAATTAAGTAAGGGAAGCGTTATGGTTGTATGCTCTTATATAATGTAACGACTCGGCTGGTCGTTTTGAGAGCTAGTGCCTCAATCCCCAGCTAACTACTTCTCCCGTACCTAATTCTGCTATTGTGACTTTCCGGGATGATTCGTTTTGAGTTTCGGAGTGTTTTGGGACACATAGTCCCTAATTGGGAGCTAAAGTCTTGAGAATTGGACCGTAGTCGGAACTGTGTGAATACGACTCCGGAATCAAGTTCAGTCAATTTTGTTAGCTCCGTTGCGTGATTTTGGGCTTAGGTGCATGTCCGGATTGTATTTTGGAGGTTCGTAGCATATATAGGCTTGAAATGGCGAAAGTCGAATTTTTGGAGATTCAGACCGGTAGTGTAATTTTTGATATGGGTGTCGGAATCAGATTTCGGAAGTTGGAGTAGGTTTGCAATGTTGATTATGACTTGTGTGAAAATTTGGGGTCAATCGGACGTGGTTTGATAGGTTTCGGCATCCGGTGTGGAAAATTGAAGTTTCAAGTTCATTAAGTTTGGATTGGAGGGTGATGTGTGTTTTTAGTGATGGTTGAGGTGATTTGAGGGTTTGACTATGTTCGTATGGTGTTTTAGGATTGGTTGGTATGTTTGGTTGTGGTCTCGGGGCCCTCGAGTGAGTTTCGGGTGCTTAATGTATTGGTTTGAGACTTATGTAAATGGTTGAAGTTGTTGCACCTGGTGTAATCGCACCTGCGCACTTTGGGCCACAAGTGTGATGCCACAGAAGCGGCCATCGAGCCGGAAATGTGATTTTGGGCCTACCCAGCTGGGACCACAAAAGCGGTCAGAGTCTCGCAGAAGCGGACACCCAGGAGCGGAGAAAGGACGCAGAAGCGGGCGCGCAAAAGCGACCCTTGACCGCAGAAGCGATTCTTGAGGACTTAAGTTAAGTCCCCACCTGCGATGGTTTTTCCGCAGGTGCGGGACCGCAGATATGATGGACCCATCGTAGAAGCGGAAATTGCTGGGCAGAAAAGGGCATTTTCGAGGGTTTGAATTTCATATCACAAAGTTCAATTTGTAGCTAGGCGGAAGGCGATTTTTGAGGGATTTTCAGAGAAACCTTTTGGGTAACGATTCTTAACTCCTCTATGGTTATATTACACTAATCTATCGTTGAGCTCATCATCTAATTAAGGAATTTGGTTGAGAAAATTGGGGGGAAAATGGTAGAAGTTCTTCAACTAAGAATTTTGTTTTTGATTGGGATTTTTACATCAGATTTGTATGATTTTTATACGGGTGAACTCGTGAGTGAATGGGTGTTCATAATTTGTGACATTTACCCGATTCTGAAACGTTGGCCAGGGGAGGAATTTTGGGCGTTTTTCTATTTTCTTGCCTTAGCTTTGATTTCATTAGCTAAATTAGTTGCTTGTAGCAATATTTACGTTATGTAATTGATTTGATTAGATTTCGGCCACTCGGAGTTGGATATTGCTGGCAAGAGCGTGATTTCAGATTGATTCGAGCTTGGTTTGAGGTAAGTGGCTTGCCTAACCTTGTGTGAGGGAACTCCCTTTAGGATTTGGTACTGTTTGGTATATGAGTGTCGTGTACGTGAGGTGATGATTGCGTACTCGAGCAATTTGTTGAAAAACTCCATTTTCATGAAGTAAAATGTCTGTTTTCCATAGATTGAGCTACACTAGCCTATGTAACTATCCTATTTAGTTTAGAAAAGCATGCCTACGTGCCTTAACTGCCTGAACAGCCTAAACTGCCAATCTGAACTCTGTGTAGCATTTTTAGTGAAATTTCTTGTTCTTCCTTGACTCGGACTTAGCCTAAATTGTGTTTTCTTTTTGTAATTGTTATTTCTGTTTGTTGAGCTACTTACTTTGGGACTACGATACGGTATTCCAGTAGATCCCCCTGCATATTTACTTTGGGACTATGGAACGGTATTCCGGTAGATCCCCCTGCATATTTACTTTGGGACTATGGCACAGTACCCCGGTAGATCCCCCTGCACATTTATGTTTGGAACTACAGGACATTATTTCGGTAGATCCCCCTGCACCTTTACGTTTGGGACTACGAGACGGTATCTTGGTAGATTCGTTGTTGTTATCTCTATGTTTGAGATGTTGTTCTTCTATGCTTACATTCTTGTTAAATTTCCGTATTTATTCTTACTGTGATATTTTATTTTGTTATACATTATTATATATATACCAGTAGGGCCCTGATCTAATCTCGTCACTACTCGACCGAGGTTAGGTTTGGCACTTACTGGGTACCGTTGTGGTGAACTCATGCCCTTCCCTACACATGTTTTTCGTGTGCAGATCCAGGCACCTCACGTCAGTTGCATTACCAGTGAGACGAGACGATTGTAGATACTTCCAGGTATATATGCCGCGTCTGCAGACCTCGGAGTCCCTATCTACTCTTCCTCAAGTTAAAGACTTCTTGTATTTTTCTTCTTTGTTAGATTCTGGAGTTTAGAAGCACTGTTTTCTTTCTATAGATTGTGACTTATGACATTCCGGGTTTTGGGAGAGATATGTACTGTTCGGAAGTTATTATTGTATATGCCGAGCGGCATCTCACTTCCTCATTAAAATTTACTTAGTAGTTGATAGCTTTTCTATTTTTGTTCCTTTTTTCGCAAGTTAGGCTTACCTAGTAGTAGAGACTAGGTGCCGTCACGACAGGTTCACGGAAGGAGAACTAGGGTCGTGACCAGTTGGTATCAGAGCTCTAGGTTCATAGGAATCGTGAGTCACAAACCAGTTTATTAGAGTCTCGCGGATCGGTACGGAGATTTCTGTACGTATCTTCGGGAGGCTATGGAACTGTTAGGAAAATTTCAGTTCATTTGATTCCTTTATCGTGCGAAAATTATTGACTTCGAAATTCTAAAATTCTGTCTTCTATTCTCTCAAGATGGTGAGGACACGTGCAACAAGAGATGACCAGGCACCCGTGCCCCCTGCTAGAGCTGCCAGAGGCCGGGGCTGGGGTAGAGGTCGAGGACGCATATGTGGTGCAGCCAGAGCACCCGAGCGAGCTGCCACAGAGGAGCCACCAGTAGCTCCAGTCGGAGCGCAGACACCTGAGACGCCTACTACTACTACTACTACTACTACAGCACTTCGGGAGATCTTAGGACAGTTCCTGAGCATTTCTGGTACATTGGTTCGGGCGATGTTGATTCCGATTGTACTAGCTACTTCACAGACCGGGGGAGGGACCCATACTCCCACCGCCTACACTCCAGAGCAATGAGTTCATGTTGGTCAGGTTCCAGGTGTCATGGCGACACAGACTGTGGCCCCATTTCAGCAGGTGGTAAGGATCGCTCGCCGAGTAGAGGACAGGTGGGTCTAGGAGAGAGAGGACATACAAGGTCAAGAGAGGGAGTACAGGGAGATGAAGAGACCTCGTAGATCGGAAAGATCCACTGGTCCTTATTTTGGATCGACATGGTAGAGGTTTTATGGGTCAGCCAGTTCAATTTGTGTTTCAGGTGTCGCACAGTGTTTCAAGTGTTCAGGGGTCTTAGAGTACCCGTACCGCACAGTTCCCACAGCCACGTCAACAACGAGGTTGTTTTGAGTGTGGCGACACTTGCCATGTGGTGAGGATTTGCCCCAAACTTGGGAGGGGTGCACCTCTACAGACTTCGCAGCTACAACGTGCTCCACAGGGTGCCCAGGCTATAATTACTGCACCAGCTGCCACCCCACCTACTCAACCAGCTAGAGGTGGAGGTCGGGGAGGTAGAGGTCGCCGTAGAGGGGGGCCAGGCCAGATACTATGCCCTTCCACTCGTACAGAGGTTGTTTCATCCGATTTTGTCACTAAAGGTATTGTTCCGGTCTGCCATAGAGATGCATCGGTTTTATTCAATCCAGGCTCCACTTATTCCTCTGTGTCCTTTTTTTTCCCCGCATTTGGGCATATCTTGAGATTCTTTGAGTTCCTTTGTTTATGTGTCTAATCCTGTAGGAGATTCTCTTGTTGTGGACCACTTTTGTCGGTCGTGTTTGATTGCTATTAGTGGTTTTGAGACCAGAGTCGATTTATTATTGCTCAGCATGGTAAATTTTGATATTATCTTAGGCATGGACTGGTTGTCGCCCCATTATGCTATTCTTAATTGTCACACCAAGACTGTGACGCAGGCTATGCCAGGTTTACCACGATTAGAGTGGAGGTCCGTAGCTTATTTACGCTTGAAATGGCGAAAGTCGAATTTTTGGATATTTGGACCGATAGTGGAATTTTCGATACCCGGGTCAGAGTCCGATTCCGAAAGTTGGAATATATCCGTAATGTTGATTATGACTTGTGTGCGAAATTTGGGATCAATCGGACGTGGTTTGATAGGTTTCATCATCGGGTGTGGTAATTTCAAGTTTCAAGTTCATTAAGTTTGGGTTGGAGGGTGATTTGTGTTTTTAGCGTTGGTTGAGGTGATTTGAGGGTTCGACTAAGTTCGTATGGTGTTTTAAGATTGGCTGGTATGTTTGGTTGAGGTCCTGGGGGCCTCGGGTGAGTTTCGGGTGCTTAACGGATTAGTTTGAGACTTATGCAAATGGTTAAGTTGCTGCACCTGGTGTAATCGCACCTGTGCAGTGTGATGCCGCAGAAGCGGCCATTGAGCCGTAAATGTGATTTTGGGCCTGCCCAGCTAGGATCGTAGAAGCGGTCAGAGTCTCGCAGAAGCGGACATAAGTTAAGTCCGCACCTGCGATGGTTTTTCCGCAGATGCAGTGGACCCATCGCAGAAGCGGAAATCGCTGGGCAGAAAAGGGCATTTTCGAGGGTTTAAAATTCATATCATAAAATTCGATTTGGAGCTCGGTGGAAGGCGATTTTGAGGGATTTTCAGAGAAAGCTTTTGGGTAACGATTCTTAACTCCTCTATGGTTATATTACACTAATCTATGGTTGATTTCATCATCTAGTTAAGGAATTTGGTTGAGAAAATTGGGGGAAAATGGTAGAAGTTCTTCTAAGAATGTGGTTTTTCACATCGGATTTGGATGATTTTTGTATGTGTGAACTCGTGAGTGAATGGGTGTTCATAATTTGTGACATTTACCTGATTCCGAGATGTGGGCCCGGGGAGGATTTTTGGGTGTTTTTCTATTTTCTTGCCTTAGCTTTGATTTCATTAGCTAAATTAGTTGCTTGTAGCTATATTTACGTTATGTAATTAATTTCGGATTGATTTGAGCTTGGTCCGAGGTATGTGGCTTGCCTAACCTTGTGTGGGGGAACTCCCCTTAGGATTTGGTACTGTTTGGTATATGAGCGCCGTGTACGTGAGGTGACGAGTTCGTAAACGGGCTATTTGTTGAAAAACTTCGTTTTTATTAAGTAAAATATCTGTTTTCCTTTAATTGAGCTACACTAGCCTATGTAATTATCCTGTTTAGTTTAGAAAAGCATGCCTACGTGCCTTAACTTCCTTAACTACCTTAACTGCCTATCTGAACTCTTTGTAGCATGTTTAGTGAAATTTCTTGTTCTTCCTAGACTCGGACTTAGCCTAAATTGTGTTTTCTTGTTGTGACTGTTATTTTTATTGGTTGAGCTGCATATTTACTTTGGGACTACGTAACGGTATTCTGGTAGGTCCCCCTGCATATTTACTTTAGGACTACGGAACGGTATCCTTGTAGAATCCCCTGCACATTTACGTTTGGGACTACGGAACGGTATTCCGGTAGATCCTCCTGCACCTTTACATTTGGGACTACGGGACGGTATCCCGGTAGATCCCCTGTTGTTATCTCTGTGTTTGAGCTGTTGTTCTTCTATGCTTACATTCTTGTTAAATTTCCGTATTTATTCTTTCTATGATATTTCATTCTGTTATACTTTATTATATATATACCAGTAGGGGCCAGACCTGATCTCATCACTACTCGACCGAGGTTAGGCTTGGCGCTTACTGGGTACTGTTGTGGTGTACTCATGCCCTTCCCTACACATGTTTTTCGTGTGCAAATCCAGGTACCTCACGTCAGTTGCATTACCAATGAGACGAGACGACTATAGAGACTTCAAGGTATATATGCCGCGTCCGCAGACCCCGGAGTCCCTATCTACTCTTCCTCAAGTTAAAGACTTCTTGTATTTTTCTTCTTTGTTAGATTCTGAAGTTTAGAAGCACTGTTTTCTTTCTGTAGCTTGTGACTTATGACATTCCGGGTTTTGGGAGAGTTTATGTACTGTTTGGAAGTGATTATTGTATATGCCGAGCGGCATCTCATTTCCTCGTTAAAATTTACTTAGTAGTTGATAGCTTTTATGTTTTCGTTCCTTTTTCCGCAAGTTAGGCTTAGAGACTAGGTGCCGTCACGACAAGTTCACGGAGGGAGAACTCGGGCAGTGACCTATAAGTACTGAAATCTCATATGTTATGGCAAGTAATGATTATTATTGAAATTCATACAGTAATTCTTTGCGTTACTCTCGAAGCCTCAAGCCGTAATTTTAGGAGTGATTATTATTTCTTGTTTACTTTGTCGATTATTTTCATTCCTTGATCTATTCTTTCAAATTGTTGGGAAAGTGAAGTAAATCTTGGTTATCAGTAATTTTACTATATAATGACTTTGACATATAAATCTATTTTTGCGTTAAACATCATCACAAATCAATACAGAAATTCCCAAAACCTAGGTGTCATTGAGTACATGAGCATATGTACTTTGGCACAGTCTAATATACCGTCTAAAAAAATAGAACAAAATAAGCAAAATCTGAGAGATAGGGGAGGAGATTCAAGGTCCGCGGACGCCAAATCAGCTACCTCGATAATCTCCAAATAGGTAAAAACTCCACGATCAACAACTACCATGCCCGGAAATACTTGGATCTGCACACGAGTTGCAGGGTGTAGTGTGAGTACAACCAACTCAATAAGTATCGCAAATAAACATGTTAAGGTAAGAGAAGCTTAAATTATTAAGAAGGATAGTTGTTTCGGTGAAATTCTGCCTTTTTAGACCAGCACGACAGAATATTTAAAACTAACTCATAAGGTTTCGTGAGAAGAATATCTGTGTGTGCATGTGCACTGTTTCTCAAATACCCTGCGTAAACAGTATTATGGCATGTAGAGGAAGGAAACAAGTAAATCAGATAAAAGATCAAGAAAATACAAGTTCCATACACTACACGGACAACTCACGTGTTAATAATAGAACCTGCACGGACAACTCACGTGCGGCACGGACAATTCACGTGTCAATATTATCAATATATGGATCCACACGGACAACTCATGTGGTACACGGACAACTCACGTGCCAATAATATCAGTACATGTATCTGCACGGACAATTCACGTGCCAATAACATAATTTGCCCGGCGTAGCCGCAGGCTCCCAGTTCAAACATAACATACAGAAACAATAAAGCAAGTATACAGGTATATGACGACTGAAATAAGATTCTCCTTTCCCTTGACTAGTGTAAATGACATGCTAAAGTGTAGGCATGTGCAAAGTGTGCTATCGTAGCTCAAAGCGGCATTTTCATCAATGAAAGGTATTTATCAAGTTCGTTCAGGGGCTAAACCTCTAAGTAGCCTCATCATGGCTCGATTAGATCACATAAACTGTCACAACATATGAGATATCAAAGCTTAACAATCATTTCAAGGCTTATAAGAGCCCGGTCACAACCCAAACATGAATATATAATCCTGATGCCCGCACATGGGATCATCCCTCGCATGTGCGGACACAAAAGCACGTGGCTTTACAACAATTCAGGCAATTGGTGCCTCAATCGAGTTTAAATACGATACTTACCTCGAGCAAATCGAATCACTCCGCTAGCAATCCCTTGCCTTGCGAATCGGCCTCTTAACGACTCGAATATAGCCACAAACAATTCGATACAATCTAGCCACAAACAATTCCATATAAAAAGGCTAAGTTCTTAATCAAAAGTCGACTCAAAAGTTAACCCCCAGGCCCACATCTCGGAATCCAATAAAAGTTACAAAACCTGAAAGCCCATTCAACCACGAGTCCAACCATACAAAATTTACCAAATTCCGACACCGAATCGTCACTCAAATCCCCAAATTTAACTCACCAATCCCTAGCCCGAAACTCACAAAATTCCACCTCAACAACACACAAACTAGGTGAGAAATTCAACGGGGAAACAATATTATTAAGTAAAAATGATTAAGATTGACTTACCTCAAGAAACCCCTCAAAACCCTCTCAAAAATCGCCTTAGCCCGAGCTTGAAATGTCCAAAAATGATAAAAACCTCGGAACCCATCGAATTTAAACACTGCCCAGAGATCCCGTTTCTGCGGTCCAAAAATACTCTTCTGTGGTACCGCTTTTGCGGTGAACAATCCGCTTTTGTGGAAAACACTCAACTCCCGACCTGCCGCTTCTATGGCCAAAGGCTCGCACCTGCGAGACCGAACCTGCGACCCCGCGTCCGCATCTGCGCACCCAAAGCCAATTCCGAATTCCCGCACTTGCGACTACCATTTCGCTTCTGTGAACTCGCATATGCGCTCCTCCCTCTACACCTGTGATACTCCCTTAGCCAGACAAACCTCGTTTCTGCACCACTCCAGCCGCACCTGCGACCAGTCCCCTCGCAGGTGCGATCACACCAGAAGGTTCACAACTTCAGCAATGCTTCAAGTCCCATTTTCGATCCGTTAACCATCCAAAATCAACCCGAGGCCCACGGGACTTTAACCAAAACATACCAAAAAGTCCTAAAACACGGATACGAAATTAGTCGGAGCCTTAAATCACATCAAACAACATCAAAAACATGAATCGCACCTCAATTCAAGCCTAACAAAAACTAAAAAGTTCCAACTTCTACAATCAATGCCGAAACCTATCAAATCAAGTCTGATTGACCTCAAATTTCCCACACAAGTCATAAATAACACAATGGACCTACTCCAACTCCCGGAACTAAAATTTGAGCCTGGTAACCATAAAGTGAACTCTCGGTAAAACTTCTCAATTTCCAAAACTTCTAATTTTCCAAGTTTTGCCATTTCAAGCCTAAATCAACTCCGGGCCTCTAAATCACTATCTGGACACACTCCTAAGTTTCAAATCACCCAACGGAGCTATAGGAAACACATAAACAAACATCCGGTCAACCTCTTCAACATAAGCTTCCAACCTTGAGACTAAGTGTCTCAACGCATTTTGAAATATCCCGGAACCAAATCAACTACCTCGGCAAATCACATAACAACAATTAAGCATAAAATGAATAGTAAATGGGGGAACGGGGCTATAACACTCAAAATGACCGGCCAGGTCGTTACACCGCCGAAACATATTTAATTTTAAAATCTAAAATGTTTTACTGTGAAAATAGTAATAACAATTAAATTTGTCGATGGGACTCTAAAAATACGTGATCTATTTTTATGCTAGTTGTAGAGCAATTGATGCTATGTGTGTGAAGTTTAAGGATGAGATGCGAGCTAAAAATGGAGTCGTAATCGAACCGAAAGATAGCCGTTCAGGGCCTCGATCTAGACGGTTTAGGGCCTCGGGGTCGGTTCCCGAACTCAGGCTCGAGCTATCAGGGGTAGTCGGGGAAGGGCTAACAGATGCAATAATATTAAAGGAGGCTCTTTATGGCCAATGATAAGCAATAAATGAAGAACAAGTATGAAGATAATGAACTACAGTCATAATATCGAGAGAGTGTATTAGAGAGAAAAGAGAGAGAGAGAGTTATCATATATTTCATGTAGTGTAGTTGGAGCCACCTCAGTTGTGTATAAAATAGCAAGAACCCCCCTTTTATAGAAAAAAAGTGGGGGGGGGGGGGGAAGCTTATATGGTAAGGCATACATTAGTTGTAAAGGTGTGGAAATGGGACGACTGGATGCGACATCCCGACTACGGTTCAGAGTAGCCTGGCTAGGCTTTGTCAGACTTTGCCGCGTCTTGGGGACTCCCCATTTTTACTCTAGTCTCGGCCAAGCTTCTCTTCAGACCGGGTACCAACGAGCTCCGAAGAAGAAGACTCGAGCGTATCTTTGCAGCCTCGAGACTTTGAGGCGATCTTCCGAAATGCCTCGATGACGGAAAATTGGTCCCTCTGATTTCACCGTATACAGATAGTCTCCACGTTTCTTAGAGTGAAGGTGATAAGAAATGATCTTGAGCTTCTTCCTCCTCAAGTGTTCTTGTAATTAGCACCGGTCGCAAGACGCCAAGGCGCAATACGCACGTAGCCCCTAAAAATCTCCGCATTGATTATGGCAGTTGATTGTCTCTTGGCCTTCTTTAATGTGCACGCAGAGCTTCTATAAATACTCCCATTCTTCCTTTCTATTTTCTTCAAATCGTTGCACTTCCAAACCCAAAAAAGGTCCTCTCTTCCCTTGTTTTTGCAACTCTTTTTCTCCCTTCGGAATCTTCTAGTAATTGTGAAAACTTTCGCCACTGCCTCTCGGGAGATTGCGGTTTCATCATCTTCACTTTTATCTCAAGGTGAATTGGCCACACCTCCCCGCGCTGAGGACTGTGTCCCCGGACCCTTTGCGATGACTTCTAATTTCAAGGCCGAAAGATCTTCCTCGAAGCCGGAGCGTTGTGAACCCGTAATTCGATATATCAACTCGATAACGGACGTTGGAAGGGTGAAAACTGACTGCCGCAGGGGGGATACCGTGCTTGTGGAGGTTCCTGCCCAGGAAGAAGATATTACGACATATAAGGCCGGCTTTCTAAGCGTGTACACCTATCCATTCACCCTAGGGACGGTAGGTCCATCCTCGCCCCCGATCGACCCCGTGATTCTCGATTTCTGCAGGCGGTATCAAGTAACCCTTGGTCAAATTCATCCTTCGTTTTGGCGCGTGGTTTACATGATCAGGCATTACACAAACATGGTCGGGGAGATGCCCTTCACCCTCAACCACCTGATCAGGATGCATAGCCCTCATCTCCTCCGTGGGGGCCTAATCAAGCTACGCTGTCGAGCCCCGAGGTCTCTCTTTGCTTGTACCGACGAACTCCAGAGTGGAGGATGGGTGAGCCGATTTGTCCGAGTGAGGAATTCCGACCTGATTTCGGTGGAAAAGATGCCGTTTCCTGAGAAGTGGAACACGGGGCGTGAGTAGATGCGTTATCTAGACTTCCTTTGCTTCTTTTTGACAATGTCTCTCCAGGCATCTAACTTTTCTTCCCGTACCGTTTCAGCCGTAGAGACCTACCCTGGCGAGGTTCCGGATCTCCGAGATTGGGTCGCTCGATTGTATTTGATCTGCCCATATGTTGAGCGAGTGTGGCGCGATTTATCCCGAGCTCGATGGGAAGCCAAGGATCATGGTAAGCTTCGAAACCTGTTGTGGCCGCATCCTTTTGTCCAAATTGCTCTTAGCGCCGTTCCCCATTTTTTGTATTTTGCCTCTGCATTTGTATAGGTCTGGGGGAAGCCCTATTGGTGAAGGGAGCATTGCACGTCGAGGGGAACGCCCCGTTGCCTAGCGAGAGGAAGAGAATGCAGGAGGATCCATTGGACGGGCCGCTGGAATTCAAGAAGGTTAAGGCGGAAAAGTCTAGGGCCGACCCGGTAGCTCTGACTCCGGAAACGGCAGAAAACTCTCGAGCTGAAGGTGAGGGGGAGAGTAGCTTCCCGATGGCTCCCGAGGAGCGTTTATACTTGGTCGATCCCTGGGCCGTAGGGACGGGGGCTTCAGAACCGGAGCTTGATGCCGTTGTGGTTCAGCTTCGTGGCGGGGAGGCCATGGACGGGGTATCAAGTACTACCCCCGAGTTGGCTGGTGGCCAAGATTCTCCTCGAGTCAGGGTGCTCTTGATAGGCAGTTCGGAGGGGCCCAGCCCCGAGGCCCTGGGCGGACAAGGGATGGATCACGCCAACACCATGGTCGTGATTGATTCTCCTCAGGGAATGGCTCTACCACCCCGAGGTGTGCAGGATGGTCCGCATGGAGAGCCCCCCGGTGTAGGGGCACTAGTAGGAAGCGGAGGTGCGCTCGAGACACTGCCAACAGTTCCCGGGGAGTTCCTGAGATCGATGTTTCACTTGTTTTTGGCGAAATGGGCAGACTTTGTGAGAGGGTAATTTTTGCTAACCCTGTCCGCTGCTCTAGGCTGCTTCCAATCTTTGGTTTTTCTAACTTACCTATTTTTGTGGCCCCAGGCCAAGGCGCTTTATAGCAAAGCTTTCACCCGATACCAGGATGAGGTGACCCATCGTGAGCGTGAGAAAGCCTATCTTACCGAGCAGGTTTATCCATCCTCTGTTTACTATTTTCTGAATTTTGTTAGTTTTCAGTGCTTTAGCATTTTCTACCTGCTTTGTGCAGTATGAGAAGGAAAGTGCTTTGCTGAAGGAGGAGCTTCGGGCTAGAGATACCGAGATTTCCGAGCTTAGACGGTATGTAGGGGAGATAACTTCCGAGAGGGACACCCTCTAGGGGAAGGTGACCTCAATTGGGCGTCAGCTCTAGGACGCGAAGGAGGACAGTGATAAATACAAAGGTCTCCACTCCGGTCTGGTAGCTGCACTTTCTAGGATCAAAGCTGAAGCCGATGCGCTTGTATCATTGCATGGGGATGAAGTTATTGCTGCAAGCGCTTGTGTTGAGAGGGCGTCTGGGCAGGCTAGTCCGAGATTAACTTGAGTTGTGGCTCGTGCTTGGTTGGAACCTTTAAAGCAGACCTCTGGAGGTGTGCCGGGCGGCAGCTCGGGTGGTGCTGAGGGTGAATCCTCATAAAGGGAAGATGCCGTTGAGAAAGGGTCGTTCGAGGACGTGTATTTACCGGGGTGCAACCCTTGGTGGAGCCATTGAGGATGTAGGCCTGATGATGGATTAGGATTCCGTCCATTTCCCTCTTTATATATAGTATTTTCATATTTACATATGTATGAAAGGAAACTTTGTGGTTTTGCTCCCTCCATTCCCTTTTCTGTCTTAAATTTGGCCGAGTGATCCGGTTTCAAAGTTGGCAAGAGTCCATAGATTCGTGATACGTCCCTGAGGCTCATTAAGCGAGCCCGGGGGCTTTTACGCGCTCGGTTAATCTGACCTTTAGTGTAAGCTGGCGTTAGAGCTCTTATGTTTTTGCTCAACTATTTTGGGTTTAGTCCCCGAATCGAGTTTCGACTCGAGTTTTTATGACCCTCAAGTTTTTGTGTTTGTATGGGCTGGCGACAATGGCTCTTACGCCTTAACTCTTCTGTGTTCAGTCTCCGAGTCGGGTTACGACTCGAGCTCATTTGACCCTCAAGTTCTTTGTTTATATGTGCAGGCGGCAACGACTTTTAAGCCTTGGGTCGAAGCGACCTTTTAGGCAAGCTGGCGATAAGGGCTCTTACCCTTTGCCCTTAGGCATGTGCGTGGCCCTGAGGCTCGTTAGGCTGGCGACAATGGCTCTTACGCTTTTCCCTTAGGCATGTGTGTGGCCCTGAGGCTCGTTAGGCTGGCAACAATGGCTTTTACACTTTGCCCTTAGGCATGTGTGTGGCCCTGAGGCTCGTTAGGTTGGCGACAATGGCTCTTACGCTTTGCCCTTAGGCATGTGGGCTTTATTTTCCTCTTGTTAAGGAATTTTGTAATGATTTTGCCCGAGCTGTCGTCGGTTCGGGAGAACCTCGATTTTCAGTCGTTTGCGGCGATGTTTGAGCACCTCGTAAGGTTTGGCTCGTAGGCTGAGTAGCTCGAAGCCTTATGATTTGGAGCCAACATGGTCGAAGCTCTTTTTCCTATCGAGGGTAGCCTATTTAACCGGTTCTTTTCGAAGTAGATTCGAAGTAATGGCCTATCATTTTGTAGCGACGGTCGGGCATCCCTGAGTCGCGTTAGTTTGGCTGGTGCAGCCGTATGACCATAGTCATTCATGTTTGGCCTGAGCCATTTTTTGATTCCGAGTATAGTAGTTTAGGCGTCTATATCGAAGGTATGCCTTTTTAGAGGTCTTACAAATTCGATATATAGCCTGACTTAGAGATCGATTTATGCCTGTAGTAAGGTCTTACAAAACTTTCATGCCTTTTGAGGTCTTACAGTTTGTGTTTTTGCTTTGTGTAAGCTTTACAAGACCGAGTGTGCCCGCTCGGGGTCTTACGGCCTCGGGTTTTTTTCTGAATGGCGATTGGCAACAGACTTCGAGTCAGCGAGTTCGTTTTGGCTCGAGAGACGTTATTCGTGAGCTTGGGATTGCCTCATTTGAGGGCTTACGACTTTGGAGATTCCGACCCTGAGGTCGTGCATTTTCTGAGTTCTTTTGCGCCAGTCTCCGAGTATTCGGGACGCTTTCTTTTTGGAGATATTCCATAATTTCCGTGCTGCCTCGTTGAGGGCTTACTAGTTTGGAGTTTCTGACCCTGAGGTCATGCGGGTATCGAATTATCGGCGCCAGTCTCCGATATTCGGGATGTTTTTTTTATGGAGGAATCGTTCTGACGAAAACGCTAGGTCTTCTTTGGAGCATGAGTCATGTTGGAAAAAATCATTCTTTGATTATTTGGCACTAGTACATGTGCTTCCGTCATCGGGCGCTCGGTTATGTGGACACGGTTCATTCGACCGTTTGGCCTGGTACATCATTTCCCATTGGGACTCTGTTTGGCATTTCTTGGCTCTTCCGAGCGGATGATCTTCCGAAAGGATGTCCTTCGACGCTCGTGATCGATAGTAAAAGAAGCTTTGAAGACTTGTTGGATTCCCCTTAGGTAGCATATAGGTGTTGCCTCGTTAGAAACCTTGCCAGCAAAACCCTTCTGGGACAAAATCTGGTCAAAGGAAAAGAGTGCAACACTTATCCAGGGGCATTCGCGGAGTTTTCAATCGGGTGTCCTAGCAATAATATCGCTTTAGCATCGATATGTTCCAGTTGCTCGGAAGTTGTTCGCCCTCCATGGTGCCGAGCTTATAAGATCCTTTGCCGACTATTCCGAGGACGCGATATGGTCCTTCCCAGTTCTATCCTAGCTTTCCTTCATTAGGACTTCATGTGTTGAGAGTGACTTTCCTTAGGACCAAGTCTCCGAGTCCGAAATACCGGAGGTTCGTTCGTCTGTTGTAATACCTTTCGATTCTCTGTTTCTGGGCGGCCATTCAGATCAGCGAAGCTTCTCGTTTTTCATCCAGTAGTTCAAGGGCCGTTTTCAGGGCTTCATTGTTCGAGCTCTCAATAGCGTGTTGGAATCTGGCGCTCGGCTCCTGATGATAGGGTATAATTACGTATTTTAGTCGATTATTACACTCAAATTTACTGCACTTTGGTTGAGTTTGCGCTTTAATCGCTAGTGTTTTGCACTAACTGTGTATTTTATGCCTTGTAGGAGTGATTCCGAGCTATATAGATGTTATGGAATGATTCAAGTAATTTGGAGCTTTGAAGTCTGAGTAAAAGCCCAAGGATACGAGCCGGGATCGCGTTTGGGGGTGAACAGAGGCTAGTTAGAGCGAACGAAGAATCGAGCAGGCATATTGTGCACTGTCAAGTAAAATAGATATAACTTTTTGCTCAGAACTCCATTTTGGCTCCACAATATATGGTTGGAAATATAACTCAAAGGGCTACAACTTTCATGTTTTACGTTTTTCCAAATTCCAAACGGAACAAGGTGAAAAGTGCGCGCCCAGATGCACGATCGCGCTAGTTTTAGCGCGCCCAGGACAGAAAGTTATCCAACTAGCACGGCCATTAGCGCGCCCAGATGCGCGACCGCGCTAGTGAAACCCGGGAAAATTGTCCTTTTTCACATTTGAGAAGGTATAATTGTTTGGGCCCAACCCTACTTGGTATATATGCATGGAAAAACGGTATTTTGAGGAGGGGGGACGCCACTTTAGAGAGATCTAACATACTTTGAAGAGAGTTTCACGTGGAGGAATAGACACCACGCTTGGAGGAGGCTTCTAACTAGTTTTTCTTCTCTTCACTTTCTTTAATTTCATAGTTTATTAGTTCTAGAGTTTTGGGTGCTACATGAACGTTGTAGTTTGAAGCTTGAATTGTTCTTATTATTTTATCATATTGGTTTATTTATTCAATCTTGTGCTTAATTATTGGCAGAATAGCCTAAATGGCACCTATAGTTGTGCCACTTTGTCATCCCGGTCCCTGTATTCAATGAAGTTTCATCCAGACACTTGAACTCAGTCAAAACATGTATTTTAAACCCCTCTGACCGTTGACTGAACTTATGTGTCATTCATTTTGCTGAGTCAGAAAAATGAGTGGTTACACGCTCTAAAAAGGAGAGTGGATATATTTATTTTGAATTTAAAATATAAAACATAATAATGAATAACCATAAAAAAGAAAAAGAGTAAATTAATTTCCCAACCAAAGTATCTCTACCCGTTTCAACCCTTCGGCCTTATTTCACCCCGTTTCTCCCCGTCTTCTTCTCCCCCCCTCTTTTCTATCGTAACTCTGTTTCTCCCCGGCCTTATGAAAAGAAGAACCACCAACTAGAAAGCGTTTTGTGTAACTAAAGTCCAGTAATTAGCAGGTCTAAGCAATAGGTATATAATTGAAAACAAAGCAAGAAAACAGGACGCAAATAATCAATTGCTGAAGAAGAAGAAGAAGAGTCCAATTATTACCTGCAAAATCATATGTCTAAGGATAGAGGCGCTAGATTGAACAAATTGTCAAATCGCAAGTGGAAATTGCTAAGGCGTTCTGAGATACTACATTCATAGATACACGACGTTAATTCTTAGGGCTTAGTAACGCTCGATTGTATCCATATAACACCTCTCCCAGCTTTTTGCTGCAAGGAAATTATTCCGGAAAGGTGCTGCAGTATCTAAATTTTCATCTTCGTTCTAAGGAGAAGAGGTTAAATAAGGAGTGAAAAAGGGAAGTTGAAGGGTGGTGTTAAGGGCGTTAGGCCGAAATGGGAATAGAGAAAACGACGATTGGCCAGCAATTGATTTTGGGGCTGCTTGGTTTATTGAGATCCCCAAAATGCGACTCACTTACCTTCAATCTCTTCAACGTTTTAGCATATGCAGCAACAATGAACCTAGCTTTTCTTCTTAAGGATTTCTTCAAGCTCTGAACTTTTATCTTCAATGGCTTCTTCGGATGCACTTTTCTTAACTTTATATTCCAGAAAGAAGAGGGTTTTTTCTTGATTTTCCCAATTACTTTTCCCTTAGGTGTATTAAGTGGATGGTGTGGCATTGATTTATCTGATGTGGACATGATGTTTTCTCCATGTCAAGCGAGTGACCAACACGTAATGCCCAAGGGGTTTAAAATACATGTTTTGATTGAGTTCAGGCGTCTGAATGAAACTTCATTGAATACAGGGACCGGGATGACAAAGTGGCACAAGTATAGGTGCCATTTAGGCTATTCTGCCTTAATTATTTGATTGCTTGATCACCAATTGAATACTATCTACGAATCTAGGATTGAACTCGGGAGAGGGAATTCTAGATTGTATATAAGATTGAGTAGATCAAGATCTTAACTCTTAGGGGGAGCGGATTTGCGGTTAGGATAGGAATATACCTAATCGCCTTGCTTGGTTATTATACGGGAATTATAAATGCATTCTTGTTAATTCTAATTCCATAGGAATATAGGCGTTAGGTTAGCTTGAATAGACGAGTAGTACTTCGGGAGAAGGCTACGAGTAATATTAACCCCGTCAACCAATAAACCAGATAAATTAATTAGACGATTTAAGTGGAAATCTCAACGGGATTGTTAGCTAACCCATAGCTCTAGAATATTCACTCACATTGAATTCGTCTGTATAATTCGCCAACTTGTTTGCTTTGTTTCTTAGTTTACTACTCTAAATAATCTTTAGTTAAATATTCATATGTTAGGATTCGCTTGAATAGATTAATCGTTTGGTTTAATTTAGTTGATAGTTAATCACAAGTCCCTGTGGGTACGATATCTGGACTTACAATCCTATATTACTTGTCGACCACGTATACTTGCGTGTGCGCTTGGGAGCAACAAGTTTTTGGCGCCGTTGCCGGGGACTTAGAAATTAACTATTCTACTAGATTAGATTTTTACTTTTTACCTATTCAAGTTTTTAGTTTTTATTTTTATCTTAGTTTAATATTTTACTATCTTTGTTGATATGGCATCTTGGAATAATAATTGGTCGAATATTGGTTATTCTTATTTTGGTGATCCATGTCCATATTGTGGAGGACCACACTTTGGGCAAAGTTGTGCATCTCAATCTGATGTGTGGAATTTTTGTAATGTGTGTGGTTGTCAAGGTGGCCATTGGGATGGTTGTCCTAATTTTTATTATCCTTCTCAGAGTTCTTATTATAATGTTTCTAATAATGTTTATGAGTTTGATAGGAGCAATGAAGTGGAGGATATAGAAAGCATGGCTCGTATTATGGACATGATAAGGCAAATAGCCGAGCAACAGAACATGATGAGGCAAATAGTCGAGCAACAAAGTCTTGATGCCTTAACGATCAAAAGACTCCAGACTAGAATGGACGAATTAATGGCCAATTTCCAAGAAGAACCTCAATTCGATGAAGAGAGCGAGTTCCCACAAGAAGATTATTTTGAAGAAGCAGATATAGTGAGCCAATCTTGGCTTGAGGAACAAGCTCAACTGATAAAATCTCATGACTTTCTACGTGAGGGTCTTTCAAATATGACAGAACAGCTGATAGGCGAAAGAACTAAGCTCAGGCAAGAGATAGACCAATTTGGCTTAGATATCCATGACCTGCACGATCAATTGAATAAAAAGGTTGAGGTGTCTGATGCCCTACAACCAATTTTTGTGGATACTGGTCAGCTTTTGAAGCACAAAGAGGAAATCAATTATTAGACCAAAATATTATTAATGATGCCAAGGTTGACGAAGAGTGCGAAATTGAGGATGTCAAAAATAATGTAATTTTGGAGTTGGAGCGTATTGGACCTCATTCTAAACACTTTTCAATATTGTGTTTGGTTGGTGACATGGAATTGACCCAGTCGAGCATATGGAGGAGTCAATGGATGAGGAACAAAGTGTTTACATTCTGAAATTCGCCACACCAAGGAGACAAAATGACATTCCTCACTTGAAGGCCAAGAAGTGCAAGATGCGTTACCTATTACTTGGTTTTTTTATTTTCACACCACCGCCCCAAGAACGTGACACAAAAATTGATGCAAAACTGGGGGCGCAATTCATATCCTCAAAGTGGAAGGAAAAGTGGTGAAAGTGATGGCGTCGTGCCACGACGTTAAATAAGGCGCTTGTTGGGAGGCAAGTCAAAATTTTTTTTCTTTTCTTTTATTTTATTTTATTGTATTATTTTTTTGTAGTATTATTTTTGTGTTTTGTAGGAGTACGAGCATGGAATCAAAGCCAAGAGGCAAGTGCAAAAGCGAGCAGGTGGTTGAAACTAAGTTTGAGGTACCCGTACAAGGGATCATACCAGGGAGAAGTCTGAGTATCCCGTGAGCTGCAAATTCTTCGGCCTTTGGCCTACCAGGGAGTCTCTTTTACCTTCTTGTTATTTTTAGTGTGCATTGAGGACATTGCACAATTTTAAGTGTGGGGTGAGGAGATTGTCTGGGTGATTTTCTGTGCTATCTTAGCATAGTTATAGTACTCGTTCTTAGTATAGTAGTTTTTGTTAAAAACAAAAAAAAAACAAAAAATTTATCGGACTTTTCCCGACGATGGATCTTTTGGACAATTTTCTTGAGGGATAAAAGTCCGATTAAAAATACCAAAAAGTTTTTTTTAGGATAGTTAGGTAGTATCCCTTGGTTTTTCTTTGGGCGCCGGTTCTTTTCTAAAGGTGTAGCTCGAACCGGGTACTTTATTTTTTTAGGAGTAGTTTAGGAAGAAACTGAGTCGCTCCGAGATACTCATTGACATGGTTGATGCTGGCACAATAGGCTATGACATACATTCTGTTTTCCCGTATATTTGGTTTGAATTGTGAAGCCTAAGTAAAGTAAATAGCCTATTTTGTGACGCCTTTTCTCAGTTGTTTGATTTGTATGCTACATAGTGACATATTGCTTAAATTTCTCAATTATGTGTGCTTACTTGACTTGAAAGTTGAATAGAACCGTCTTGATTGAGTCATGTGTATCGTGTGTGTGAGGGATTGTGATTTTCTATGCTATCCTGTGTAGTCTAGAACTTGCCCCATGTGTTAATTGAAGCGAAATTGTAAGTGTGCTAACCTAGGAGATGACGTGGGCATTTTCTTGCTTGATCATGGATGTGTTTGTCACATAAAAATAAATTTTTCCGTTGCTAGCCCCTTTGAGCCTATAGACCTTTCTTTTGGCACCCACGTTACAAGCCATACCCCTATTTTGTTCTTAATTTGATATTGATTGAACTTTTACCTCCTAAGGCACTTAGTCGCTAAAAGAAGTAAGGTTAGAGATTGGGGAGTAGCTTTCGATTGGAACCATGGAAGGGCACGTAGGTGCACTAAAGTTGAAATTAAAGGTCACTAGCCGATGTACCTTATTGTATGGAGTGTGTGAAAAAGAAAAAAAAAAGAGAAAGAAAAATTTAAAGAAAAAAATGATAGTGAAAGTATGTAGAAACATAAAACACCTCCAATTCGTATTGATTTGTGCTAGTGAAAAATAGAGAAGTGCGTAACTGAAAAGAGGGCTATGTTGGATGTGGCAAGTGAATCGGTTGAGAAGAATATGAGCTTGAATTGTAAATGTAGTGTATTAAAGTGCTTAGGAGGGTTAGCCATTATTCCAAAAGATATCCTACCCGTCCCTTAGCCTACATTACAACCTTAAAAGTCCTAATTGATCCTAGATTTGGCTAGCTTAAATTAGTAGAGATATACACTACGGGCAAGCTTATCACTACCAGAAAATAGGCCTATGGGAACATTTTTTTTGGTAACAGTTCACAAACCGTTGCCATAGAGGTGATATAGTAACGGTTCAAACCGTTACAATAGAATTTGGGAGGTACCGGCACACTTTACACATCAAACCGTTGCCAATATAACACAAATCGTTGCCATAGAGTTTTGTGTCGCAACGGTTTTGTTAACCGTCCCAATAGACTTGTATATAGCAACGGTTTTGAAAAAAAATTGCTATGGGAACGGGTATTCAATTCCCCTCATTTTTCGGCTGAAATTTTTAGTGGCCCGCCAAGCTAATTAGTGACCTGTCATATTTTTTTTTAATTTTTAACAATAATTAAAAATTAGCTCCCAATATCAATACACCCAAAGTCCCAAACTAGCTCCCCAGTATCCAAACTCCCTCGTCATCACCAAGGCTCGCTGGTCGATACAACCCAAAATGGCGCCTCTCTAATCTCTTTTCTTTTTCATCTAAGATTAATGGTCAAGTTTCAACTAATACCTCTTCATTAGACCATCATAATCATCAAACCCTAGAGTTCCCAAAGCCCAAAACTCCAAGGACAATTCCGTCGGTCTTTCCGGCGTTTCGCCGGCGCTGCTCCGGCACTTCTCCCGCACTCCTTACCCAAATCCCCAAATTTGCAGGTAAATTCTTATACCTTTTCCTCTGTTAGACGATATTTTTTTTGTTTTTGGTTACTTTCTCTTTGGGTTTTTCTTTCTTTGTTTCAAGCTTTTGATTTTCTGACGATGGTTCTAGGTTTTCTGATGTTGCTTCTTTAGGTTTTGCTGATGCTAGGTATTCTGCATTTTCTGTCTTGTTAATTTAGCTTTCTTGTTTGTTTTAAGCATAGGACATGGTTGATTTTCTTGTTCTATTTCAGCTCTTGTAATGTGCTGCTATTGATCACTGGATGTAGTTCTAGGAATTAAATCTAGGAACGATTTTCAAAATTATCTATCTTCAACCTAAGTCTGAATTTTACTGCAATTCTATGATGTCCTATTTTGTGGTTGTCAATTCCTTTTCTGCTACATGGGAAAAATTCAGAAGTTCAGATGGAATACTTATGGAGCACTGTGCAAATTAATTAAAATAATTGAATTAAAAAAAAACAGGTGGGTATTGGGTGTATCAGGAAATGATTCGATACAGTTGGAAATTAAGCTGCATCAAAAGGAAAAATCAAAAGAGAAGAAAACAATGACGACTAATAGAGGGAGATAAAAACTGAAAGTGCTTTAATTCTGCTGTTAAAGGAAGCAGGAAAGTAATTTTTTCCTCACTATGAACGAAAGTGTTGACTCTTAAAAAATTAGTAGGTAAGGTTCATAATTTGCTTACTGCGAAAAAGGCATCTGGAATGGTGCCATCTCCTTTTTACATAATATTTTGTGTTCAGATGCATATGTATTCAAATTTGATGCATTTTTCTCTAGTAATATTTACGTTGATCCATTCATCAGAGGTACATTGACATGATATTGTTTTTTAATGTTTTTTATAGAATAATGGAATTTCCCTGTTGTTGTCTTCTTCATTGGAAGGATACCTCCTAGAAAGATCCTTAATGTTTCGTTTTCGCTATGACTGGTTCTGGTTCTTTTAATGGTTGATCATTGATCTAGATTCTCTTTCTTTTTCAGCGTACAACTTCCTGTCTATTTTTTCTTTTTAAATTTGAATCATCACCTTTTACATAGTGTCAATTTTTTTCTTCTTAACAGGCATGTTTAGTGTTTTATCTTTTTACAGGCAATGTTACCCATTTTCATGCACTAATGATGACGTCCTTCACTTGCTACAGGTCCTGCATTGGTAGTTGATGTTCCAAGAGACGAACTTAACTGGTAAATCTCCCCTCCCCTGTCATGCTAAATGTCTCTAGGATGATAAACTCTCCTATTAATTTTTGGATCAATTTCCAGCTTATTGTCTTCATTTGTTTCTCAATTTTCCAGTATATTAACATAATCAGTTGACTAGACATTGTTGAGCTAAAAATCTTCCTCTGTCTTTACCTTGCATAAAATATGAGATGTGCAACAACTTTGAGGAAGAAATACTCACTGAAAATCAGGTGGCACAAAAGAGCTGTTTGCAAATGTATATTAGCTAACTGTGATAATACTTTTGTTTCTTTTATTCAGCGGATGTTATGCAATCCTTACATATCCCCAAGGGAGTGAAACGAGTACTTTTCAGAACACTAAACACTGACAGGTAACTTGTAGCAGTATCTTAAAACAGTGCTTAAGTTGCATGTTTGCTGTAGCTCTCACTGAAATTATGTATTTCTCAGACTTTAGATGTCATAAAAAGCACACTTCTAATAAAAGTAAAAGTTGGAAATGGATGTTCAAAACCAACAAAATTGTAGCAGAATCTGCTCTTAGACTTTGGAGAATGTGCCTCTACGGGGTGTAGATCTTGGATTACTCTTCCAAAATATAAAAATGATAGATGAATTCCAAAACATAATGAAACTTGGAGCACATGCTCAATATGTTCACTTGACCCTGGAGAGTGGGAACTATCATGATCAAATTGTTGAAAGGGTAAGCATTTCAAGTAGTATCAATCAAGTATTTCTCCAGGTTAAGCATCTGTATGGCTACCAATTGTTGTTTCACACGTTTTATTTGAGTTTTAGAAGCCTAACATAATGTGGATGGATTGTACAAAATATATGTCTCTAATTCCTCTAACCTTTTCTCTTGTTCTTTTTTTCTTGTAAAACTCTTGCTCTATAAATTTCTTGAAAATCCTGTAAAAGGATAATCAATTAAGGTTTGTCATGTAGTGGGAAGAATGAGATCTTCCTTCAGAAATCTAGTATTTGTCATGGATTCTTTTTTTCCTTACCTGAACAGGCTAGGATTCTTCTTTTTTTCCTCCATCCCCTTCTTGAAAACCCTGTAAAAGGATAATCAACGTACTCTGTTTCTTGATTAAGCAGACTCAACTTTCAGGCGTCTTATGTGGAAAAAGGCATTTGACACAAGCTATGTCGGATTCATGAAGGATGGAGCGCAGTGGCTAGTGGATAACACTGACATCAAACTTGTTGGTAAGATAGGCTGTAGCACATTCATATCTTAAGAATCTTATTGAAGGATGCAAATTCTTTTAGTTTTTCCCTTTTTTTGGGAATTGGTGAATGATTTTGTGGTGTACTGGGTGTTTATGTTAACAGTAGTGGTCAACTATATACAGCACTTTGTGTGCTATTGCACCTCTATGGCCAAAGGGTTCCACTTTTTCGTTTGGTGCATCTAAGCTGGATTTACATGGCTACTATCTCCAATTACTACTTCTTTGCTTAGTCCTGACTGGTGTCTGCATTTGGTTTCTGCATAAAATCCCAGCTACTCATTATTGCCATCTCTATTATGACATCAAGAGTAAATAGTTAAAATTCTTTCCTCAGATTGCACTTCCGTGCATGCTCCGTGGTTGGAGTAAACTTCCCCCTTGCTGTAAATATATTTTTTGAGTTACCATAGATGATGATGCATAAATCTCATCTATACTTTATACTCCGTATATTGTGAGTAAATGGAACATCATGCGGCAATTCATTTAAATGCTTGAACTAGTATCTAATTAATACACATGCATATACATTTGTTTTATCTGCTCTCTGACTAATGTGTCCTATTTGTCTATTATTGGTGGTTAAGTAACTTAGTTATCGTCATCTATGTTTTCTGTTACTGCCTTCTGCTTAAAAATCTCATTGGCCATAACCTGGGTATTGTTTTTTCAATTTCTGTGCTCAATTGTGAACTCCCATTTGGATTTGTCCTTATTAGAGGCTTCTGTGTTTTACAGCTGAAGTTCAGCTAGAGTAAATAAGCATAATTTACTTCCTGATTTCCTTCAAGATTATCGACTGATTGAAGAAATTCGTAACTGACATTTGTTTCCTTTTTTTCTTTTTCAGGAATTGATTACTTGTCGGTTGCTGCATTTGATGATTTGATTCCTTCCCATCTTGTCTTCCTGAAAAGCAGGGTAAGTAATCTTATTCGGACTAACTTGAACCTTCATGTTACCTATGGTTAGAGTCTGATATTCATCACAAAATAGGGGGGTAGGATGGGGAAGGGGGAGTTAAAAATGTTTAAAATGAAGATTCTGAGCTTTACTCAAAGTAGTGAATTGCCTAAGTACAAGAGTTTTCTTAGTTCCCTGCATAAAAACCATATTTAGTATTATGGGAATGTACTTAAATTCAATCTCGAGGGCATTTGACTAGGAAATAAAGTTGTAAATGCAATGACTCAATTAATTAACAGAAGATGTATATCCATGCATCAAAGAAAAGCATAAGACTCTTTTAATTAACACTATGCATATTAATAAGGAATCACTATGCATATTAATAAGGAACCTCTCTGTGTTGTTTGTTTTGGTCCTCTGTGTCCTCGTATAATTTGCAATTTGCATGAGCCTTAACTAAAGGACATTTACCCGGAGTTCGAATCTTGCGCCAAGTGGAAGTTGCCTGGGAAGAGGGACTTTTAACCGTTGATGTGTCAAAGTTCATTTAGAGACTAGGCTCATTTAGTCTAACTTATGTTGTATTTTGTCCAGTGGTATATTAATGACACTTGTAATGATGTAAAAAGGTTTATTAGAGATAGGACTTGGGTGCTAATTGATGTTCGTGTGCTCACATATTTGCTTTGAATTTTAGTAGCATTTTATAATTTGTTTTGTTGAGTCTTCTAAGCAGTAGTATCCTTGCATATAGGAAATGGTTAGTCCCAATCATGTTTGGACTGTTTGTGCGCATGCTAATAGTTTTGACAGTGTGTTTGACTTTTTTTTTTAAAAATACATTGGGCATTAAACGTGTCCCTGGTACCTAATTTAATGGTTTGCTTACTCATTTTTGTATGCCATAGTCTTTAAAACTTTTCTGGATTCATTAATATGCATAGTGTTAATTAACGCTATGACTTCAGCAAGGCCGATTTGCCAGATCCTTTAGGACCAAAAGCAAAGCACTGGTAAACATTTCGATCTGTGTGTTGTTTCTTTCGATCGACTGATGTATTCAGAAATCCACAGCTACCATTTGAAAAGCTTCCACATTCCCACTGGATGCACTCACCTCATTTGTGGATGCTTGAGAGATTGAAACCATACCTTTGTCTACTTGTTGATTGTTACCTGTAGAGAGTAGCTGCTAAAATCTGATTTTAAGACCTGTAGAATTATTTTTGGTTGGTGATTTACTTACCACTGCCCAAGCTTGATCTGTTGGGTGTTTAACAACCTGTGAGCCTGGTTCTTCGTGCGTATCAGTAGTAACTTGGCCAGATTTCATATCCAACACTCCAGTGGTCTTAGGAATGACTTGCCCGATATTCAAAGCCCCAGATTCTTCTGCTTTTTCTTGCTGAAGACCAGCCTGCTCAATTTCTTTCTCCTGTTTTAGCATCCACCATGTGCTATCCATTACATGTGTTCATAACATGAATACATGCTCTGAAGTTGTGTGTGGGGGTTTAACCTCACAGATTGGTTTATATGAACATAGATTTTGAGACTCTACTTGGTTCACTTCTTTTGTATTTAGTTATTTACTTATATGCGCAAGGTTCATTTTGGTAATAACTTTACTTATCCTCTTTTGTAGGTGGAGTAGATCAAGAAATGGATGATGAAGACGATGAAGAACTAGACCTTACTTGAAATGAATTTTGTATTGTTATAGATGAATGTTCTAGAAATCTTTTGTTACCAACATTTTTTAAACTTATTTACTCTCTGTACTAAACTTATGCACTCATGGGGTAGAACATTTGCTTTATGGATATTATTTGCTTGATGGATAATTTTGTATTATTAATAGTTTCATTTTATGCTAGTATTTAAATTTTTGTGTTATTATAATTTATTATATGTATAAATATTTATTTATAACAGGTGCTATATTTTGGTTTTAACTGAACTGATACAATATCCTACCAGAACCGTTGCAATAGGGCACAAATGGCGTTCCAGTAGACATTGTAAACCGTTGCAATAGGTCCCATAAACTGTTCCAAATACAAATATAACCGTTACGATAGCCTAAAGAAACCGTGGCTATATCCCACATAACCGTAGCAATAGCTTACATAAGTATTTCTTTAAATAAAATGGTAACGGTTAAAAACCGTTGTATAAACATTACAGTAACAGTTTTAAACCGTTCCAATTGAAAAAAATAACCGTTCCAACAAAGAAAGGGAAAACCGTTGCAATAGACGTATCTATTGTCACGGCGATGCAAACCGCTGCACGAACCGTTCCAGTAGGCCTATGGGTACGCCGGCTGATGTGACGATCTTCAAACCGTTCCAATATCCCTATGGCAACGGTTTGGCAGTCTATGGGAACGGTGTTTCAACCGTTACCGTAGACCAATTTTTCAGTAGTGTATGGTACGACCACGGGATGCATATGAACTCTTTGTGAGAGTGAGCGAATTTTGTTCAAATTGTGAGATGTCCTTAATCTATATTCAAAAGTATGTTTGAATGTGTGGACTATCTATATTCACTCTTTTGTTTGTTGGTAAGAGCACATGATCTCATGAATGATTGGTGATATTGTAAACTTTCTTGTTGAGTAAGTGCATGAATTGAGGGTGCTTAGTGGTTACAAGTCGGCTTTTGAGGTTGGGTGGTGACAAATAGGTTGTTGGAATCGATTGAAGTGAATTATTATACTTGGGCATGCTTAGACGGGAATAATGTGAATTTTTGTGTGTTCATGCTTGTGTGCCGGTATTGATCATAGTCTAGGGTATAGTGTGTGGGTAAAAGATAAAGTACTCCTCTATAATTGATACTTGTATGTAGTTGGGGGGTTTATTAGATAGTCCCATTGCTCGAGGACGAGCAACATTTAAGTGTGGGGTGTTGATGATAGGCTATAATTACGTATTTTAGTCGATTATTACACTCAAATTTACTGCACTTTGGTTGAGTTTGCGCTTTAATCGCTAGTGTTTTTGCACTAACTGTGTGTTTTATGCCTTGTAGGAGTGATTCCGATCTATATAGATGTTATGGAATGAATTCAAGTGATTTGGAGCTTTTAAGTCTGAGTAAAAGCCCAAGGATACGATCCGGGATCGCGTTTGGGGGTCAACGGAGGCTAGTTAGAGCGAACGAAGAATCGAGCAGGTATATTGTGCACTGTCTAGTAAAATAGATATAACTTTTTGCTCAGACCTCCATTTTGGCTCCACAATATATGGTTGGCAAGCTAACTCAAAGGGCTACAACTTTCATGTTTTACGTTTTTCCAAATTCCAAACGGAACAGGGTGAAACGTGCGCGCCCAGATGCGCGATCGCGCTAGTTTTAGTGCGCCCAGGACAGAAAGTTGTCCAACTAGCGCGGCCATTAGCGCGCCCAGATGCGCGACCGCGCTAGTCAAACCCGGGAAAAATGTCCTTTTTCACATTGGAGAAGGTATAATTGTTTGGGCCCAACCCTACTTGGTATATATATATGGAAAAATGGTATTTTGAGGAGGGGGGACGCCACTTTAGAGTGATCTAACATACTTTGAAGGGAGTTTCACGTGGAGGAACACACACCACGCTTGGAGGAGGCTTCTGACTAGTTTTTCTTCTCTTCACTTTCTTTAATTTCATAGTTTATTAGTTCTAGAGTTTTGGGTGCTACATGAACATTGTAGTTTGAAGCTTGAATTGTTCTTATTATTTTATCATATTGGTTTATTTATTCAATCTTGTGCTTAATTATTTGATTGCTTGATCACCAATTGAATACTATCTACGAATCTAGGATTGAACTCGGGAGAGGGAATTCTAGATTGCATATAAGATTGAGTAGAGCAAGATCTTAACTCTTAGGGGGAGCGGATTTGCGGTTAGGATAGGAATATACCTAATCGCCTTGCTTGGTTATTATACGGGAATTATAAATGCATTCTTGTTATTCTAATTCCATAGGAATATAGGCGTTAGGTTAGCTTGAATAGACGAGTAGTACTTCGGGAGAAGGCTACGAGTAATATTAACCCCGTCAACCAATAAACCAGATAAATTAATTAGACGATTTAAGTGGAAATCTCAACGGGATTGTTAGCTAACCCATAGCTCTAGAATATTCACTCACATTGAATTCGTCTCTATAATTCGCCAACTTGTTTCCTTTGTTTCTTAGTTTACTACTCTAAATTATCTTAAGTTAAATATTCATATGTTAGGATTCGCTTGAATAGATTAATTGTTTGGTTTAATTTAGTTGATAGTTAATCACAAGTCCCTGTGGGTACGATATCTGGACTTACAATCCTATATTACTTGTCGACCACGTATACTTGCGTGTGCGTTTGGGAGTAACAGCTCCCTAAACTCCACATGTATCAAAGCTTCGGCGCCGTATACAAATGAGAAAGGTGTTTCCCCTGTGCTTGACTTTGAAGTCGTTCGCTATGCCCACAGTACTTCGGGCAACGTTTCTCTCCACTTTCCCTTGGCGTTCTCCAGCTTCTTTTTTAAGTTTAGAATGATGGTTTTGTTCGTGGATTCGGCCTGGCCGTTTACACACGGGTGGTAAGGCGTTGACAGGATTCTCTTGATTTTGTGGACTTCAAGAAACTGTGATACCTTGCTCCCAATGAACTGCCTCACATTATTGCATGTTATCTCGGAGGGGATTCCGAATCGGCACATAATGTGATCCCATATGAAGTTGATGACTTCCTTCTCTCTTATTTTTTCGAAGGCCTGCGCTTCCACCCATGTTGAGAAATAGTCAGTGATAAATAAGAGGAATTTAGCTTTACCTGGTGCCGTCGGCAGGGGGCCGACGATGTCCATCCCCCATTTCATGAATGGCCACGACGATAAGACCGAGTGTAGTTGCTCGCCGGGCTGGTGGATCATAGGAGCGAATCTCTAGCATTTGTCGCATTTTCGGACGAATTCTTTGGTGTCTTTTTTCAAGTTGTCCCAATAGTAGCCTGCTCTGATCACCCTTCGAACTAAGGAGTCGGCGCTGGAATGGTTTCCGCAAGTGCCCTCGTGAATTTCTCGGAGCACATAGTCTGTGTCACCCGGCCCTAGACATACAACTAGGGGACCGTCGAAAGTTCTCCTATACAGAGTCTCGTTTTTGTCGAGCGAGAAACGGGCTGCTTTGGTTCGTAGGGCCCTTGATTCTTTTGGGTCTGCGGTCAGCTTCCCGTCCTTTAAATAATCAATATATTTATTCCTCCAATCCCATGTTAGGCTGGTGGAATTAATCTCAGCGTGTCCCTCCTGGACCACCGATTTAGATAACTGAACAACAGCCTCGGGGAGTAGGTCCTCTTCTTCAATGTGAAGATCCTAGATTTGCGAGGGCGTCGGCCTCGTTGTTCTGCTCTCGGGGTACATGGACTAAAGTCTATTCTTTGAAACGACGTAGTGCGACTTGGATTTTGTCCAGATATCTCTGCATTCTTTCTTCTCGAGCTTCGTAGCTCCAGTTCACCTGGCTTACTACCAGGTGTGAATCGCATCTTGCCTCGACGATCTCGCCTCCCAAGCTTTTAGCCAGTTCAAGCAATCATAGCCTCGTACTCGGCTTCATTATTAGATAATTTTGCATTTCTTATAGATTGTCTGATCACGCCACCAACGGGTGGCCTCAGCATTATACCGACCCCGGATCCTGTTATGTTTGTGGCGCCGTCTGTGAACAGGGTCCATACCCCGGATGACGTGCTTGATTTTAATAAAAGTTCCTTCGCCACCTCGGGTACGAGGGAGGGCGAGAAATCAGCCACGAAGTCCGCCAAGATTTGGGACTTGATGGCCGTTCGAGGTTGATACTCGATGTCATACCCCCCAAGTTCGATGGCCCATTTGGCCAACCGACCTGATAACTCTGGTTTATGCAGTATGCTACAGAGGGGGTACATCGATAGAATGTAGATATGATGGCATTAAAAATAGGGCTTCAGCTTTCGCGAAGCGCTTATTAGCGCGAGAGCCAATTTTTCTAGATGGGGATACCTGGTTTCGGCGTCCCCTAAGGTCCGCCTTGCAAAATAAACAGGGAATTGCGTACCTTGCTCCTCTTGAACCAGCACGCCGCTTACCCCTATTTCGGAAACGGCCAGGTAGAGATAGAGTGTTTCATCCTCCTTTGGCGTATGCAGCAAAGGTGGACCAGTCAGATATCGTTTCAGCTCCTCCAAGGCATGTTGGCATTCTGGAGTCCATTCGAAGTTGTTCTTTCTTTTAATCAAAGAGAAGAAATGATGGCTTTTGTCTGATGATCTTGATAAAAATCTGCCCAAGTCTGTTATCCGCCCTGTTAGACGTTGCACGACTTTTACATTATATACCACCGCGATTTCTTCGATGGCCTTCTCGATCCCCTGTTCGATACCATGAAGCCCACGAATTTGATCGAACCTACCCCAAAGGCACATTTCTCGGGGTTGAGCTTCATGTTGTAATTTCTCATACTATGGTCTTCTCTTCCGCTTTACGAGTTTAAATTTGGGATCAACGCTTAGTCTGTGGGAGGTTATTTCTGGCAGAATTCCTGTCATATCTAAGTGGGACCAAGAGAAACAGTCGATATTGTTAGTAAGAAATTGAATGAATCCTTTCCTGAGTTCGGTGGTTAGCCCCGTTCCCAGATATACCTTACGGTCTGGGAGGTGTTCGATCAAAACGGTCTTCTCCAGCTCTTCGACTGTTGACTTAGTTGCATCTGATTCTTCGGGTGCGATGAAGGTTCGAGGGGTGGTGTAGTCTTCTTCGTCGTCCTCGGGGGCCTGAATGTTCCTAGGCTCGTCCCAAATCGGGTTCGTGGGGGTCGGCACCTCGTGGCAAACCGCGAACATTTCTTTCGCCGCCCGCTGTTCTCCATATATGGTCGTCATGCCGTCCTTTGTAGGAAATTTTATCATCTGGTACAGGGCTGATGGTACCGCCCTCATGCCGTGTATCCAAGACCTGCCGAGCAATGTAATGTACCTCATGTCGCCATCGATGACTTGGAATTTAGTGTTCTGAGCTGCACCGGACGTGTCGATCGAGAGGGTGACCTCTCCTTTCGTTATCTCGACGATCATGTTAAAGTCGTGAAGGACTCGAGAGACGTGAATAACTCGATCGAGCAGCCCCAGTCGTCCTACTACCTCTGATCCGATTATGTTGGCCGAACTTCCTGGGTCGACGAGAACACGTTTTATCTTAGTGTTGTTCTAAAGGAACGAGACTACCAATGCGTCATTGTGCGGTTCTGTCATGGCCTCGAGATCCTCCTCGCTGAATGCGAGGGTGTCTTCGGATATGCGGTTTCGGGTCGGCCCTTCTTCTGTGGTGGATATTCTTGTCCAATTGAACATGGGCCCTTGGGGGATGTCGGTCCCTCAAATAATCATACGGACATCGTGTTGAGAAATCTTCCCTTCCGCCCAGGTCGAGTTTTGCGGTGGTGTGCCGACATCCGATACAGCCATGTCCCTCGCTTTGCGATTTTCGTGGCCGTCATTCTTCGCTCTTCTTACCGAGCCAGGCATTTTGACCTGAAATCGAAGATCTTGGACAAGAAAAGGTGCGAAAGATAACTTGCGTTGTGTAACGAAACTAGCAAGGAAATAACGACTATTATTTTTAGCCCCACGGTGGGCGCTAAACTGTTTACCGTGAAAATGGTAATAACAATTAAATTTGTCAATGGGACTCTATTTTTAGCTCTTCCCCGACTCGAGCTATCAGGGGCAGTCGGGGAAGGGCTAACAGATGCAATAATATTAAAGGAGGCTCTTTATGGCCAATGATAAGCAATAAATGAAGAACAAGTATGAAGATAATGAACTACAGTCACAATATCGAGAGAGTGTATTAGAGAGAAAAGAGAGAGAGAGAGAGAGAGAGAGAGTTATGATATATTTTATGTAGTATAGTTGGAGCCACCTCAGTTGTGTATAAAATAGCAAGAACCCCCCTTTTATAGAAAAAAAGTGGGGGGGGGGGGGGAAGCTTATATGGTAAGGCATGATTAGTTGTAAAGGTATAGAGATGGGACGACTGGATGCGACATCCCGACTAGGGTTCAGAGTAGCCTGGCTAGGCTTTGTCAGACTTTGCCGTGTCTTGGGAATTCCCAATTTTTACTTTAGTCTCGGCCGAGCTTCTCGTCAGACCGGGTACCAACGAGCTCCGAAGAAGAAGACTCGAGCGCATCTTTGCAGCCTCGAGACTTTGAGGCGATCTTCCGATATGCCTCGATGACGAGAAATTGGTCCCTCTGATTTCACCGTATACATAAAACATTTAGAGAAATTAACAGGGCATTCATTGAGCGGTAGTAGGAGTCTATCGGTGTCATCTTCCATCAAGGTGATATCATCCTCGGTGACTTTTTGGAGTCTTTTGCTATGGGTTACCAATACCTTTGTCTTTTTTTTACGGCTAAAATGGTTACACTATAAATCTCGTTCCCTCCAAAAATCATGTTGATCATTGGACGAGGGTTTCGAGTTATCCCGGTTGCGGCTGAGTTATTTTTATGCCGGTTGCGTAAGAACTTTCTGAGATGGCCATTTTTCAGTAATGCCGCCACCTCCTCGTGCAAATGTTGGTAGTCCCATGTCCAGTGGCCGTTAGTCCCTTGATACTCACACCATAGGTTAGGATCCCTCTGACTGGGGTCGGATCTCATCAGCCTCAGTGTCAAGACCCAAGATCCACGTGACCGGCACTCCGTATAGTACCCGACCTGAGCGAACCAAACCCATGTATAAACCCACTCTTATGTGCATACGAAAGCCTTTTGAAATATAAGCATTTTAAATAATAAAATCTATGCATGACGTTTAACCATTTAAAATAATTCTTTTCATTAAATAAAAGTCATAAAAATAATTGTTCATTCATGCATGCCATATGAGTTACCATAGCTTACATCCCAAAAGAATAAACTACTACTGTCTATGAAATCTCTATGACACAGAATGAAAATAATCGATCGAGACAGGCCTCGGTGACCCAAAAGTAAAAAGTAAATACTACTCCACGACAGTAATAGTGGAGCCTCACCAAAAGTACCAAATGGAAATGTGGAGTTGTCCTGTCCACGGGGATAGCACTCCTTAGGACCGGTACCTGAAAACAGAAATAGAAATTTGGCCAAAGGGCCTAAGCTCCACATGCCTAGTATGAATCATGAACCATTTCCTCAAGAAGTGGGACAAGATAAGAAAAGAGGTCAAGAGATATGCAAAGCATTGATATAACACGGAAGTATTTATACCAAATCATAATTTAAACAAGAAAATAAAATAACTGTGTAAAACATATTTCAAAGTCACTTCCTTTAGCCTTTAAAGTTCAACCAAAATCATGTGATATTTTTACGTTTAACGGGAGCACTATACCGACACCGACATAATAGAAACAATACTAGGTGATCGACCTAACCACAAGTATTTGACCCTACTTGTCCGGGCAGCTTCCCGTAGTACCGTACGAGTCGACTTATCCTCATTACATTTAGTAATGATCATTTGCCCACAATTTAGAGGACTTTATCCTACAAACCTTGGCTTAACCTTAGAATGTGTCTCTACACCGGTACGTGTAGTTCCATGGTAACGATATCAGATTCGAACCAATCTCGGTTGTCTCCCATAGTAACTCCCAAAATATTTGACTCTTCTAAAATCAATTCATAGCTTAAAAGCCTCAAAGAAATCTCTTTTAAAGCAAATCATGGTATTCATAACCAATCCAACCATTTGAACAAAAATTGAACAAAACATTTCTCATTTCTATGTTAAAGTAATTAACAAAATAAGAATTTATCTTTTAGTTCAAAAAGTGTCACTCTAACATATAAAGATATTTCAAAAATATTACACTTCATATTTTCAATAAAAAGTCACATCAATGGCACTTAAACATTTGAAATGCAAGAAATGGTGCAATTCAAACCCGCTCGTCCCCACAAGCTAGGATCCACAATTTGAATCATGTTCAAAACTATTTTACGATATGCGATTTTGGAGGAGAACTCCATGAAGTAGTAGGTTTCAACATACCTTGATACGCCCCCAAAACTCTACCACAAGTATTCAAGGTCTTCAACCGATCTCAATCTACACAATTATATCTCACATGAGTCAAGAGTTACCCAACGATACCCAACAAGACCCATTTAGACCTTAGCTCTTGACTATAGGTACTTAGGGTTCATATCTCCTACCATATGTTCACCCATGCTTAATAATCTCATTTATAGTACTTTATAGTCTATTGGGTTTATAAACAACTCAACAACCTGCATGTAATACCTCAATTTACTATTCATTGTCTTCCTAACTATCAACATAAATACCCAACAAGGATTTCATAATTACTCACACTCAATCACCTCCCAATATCATGAATACCATAAATACACTCATATATACCTCATAAACGAGATTGGAGTAGAGGAAATTACCTTTTGAAGCAAATACTAGAAAAATCTATTCTTTGGTGTTCTTGGTGATTCTTCAAGATTCAAGTGAAATCCTATGGATTGAATCTATATATGTGTTAGTTCTAGCATCCAATGATGTTATAACATCATAAATATGCCAAGAAATCATACCTTGAAGTGTATTAAGTGTAGGGATTGACCCTTTCTCTCTCTAGAATTCCAAGGCTCCAAAATCTTGCACCTCTTTCTCTCTCCCCGCCCCCATACTATTTATAGAAAATGAGCTACGTAGGCAAATTGCGTAGCCTACGCAGCTTCATTGCACAGGCTTGCGTAGCCTACGCAGCTTCCCTATGCAGGCTTGCATAGCCTACACAACATAAGCCTCCCCCTCACCCAACATGTTTTCATTGCCTATGCAACCTGCATTGGCTACGCACAGAGGCTACGCAGGTCTGCTAGGATCTATTCCTCCATATTTTCCCAACCATTCCAATTTATGCCATTATCAACTCAACTTGAGGCCATCAATTCTTCTTACCTTCATACTCAAGTATCGTAATGATCTCGTTACCCTCGCATGGTTCCCCACATATATCAAGATCTCGTTAATCATTCTCCTAAGATTATACTAAGCTTGATTTTACCAAAAATAAATCCCGGGGATTTACAATATCCCTCACTTAGAAACAGTCGCCCTCAAATGTCAAACTGAATTCGTAGTTAAGCACAAGGTTTCAACCTTAAGTCTTCTAATCTTGGCTTCAATTTTCCTCCCATGGTTTTCTCCTTTGACTAATTCTCAAAAACAAATTCGGTAGAGATTCCTTTGCAAATAGGACTATCCCAAGATTTCTACCTTTCATCCAACCACAAAAATACGATATGCATAAAGCAAAGCGGCCTACATGGCTCACATTCAACAAATACACCTCTATATACCAACAAAAGTTTAATACACATCACCAAGAGAAGTTATTAGAATGTAAGCCTCAAAAGGAAATATAAGGCACATTAGTACAATATTCAAGCTTAAGCTTTATTTTCTTGAAAAAATAAGGATATCTTTTCTTCACGTCTTCCTCTGATTCCCATATTGTTTCTTCAACATCTTGACTCCGCCATAGCACCTTAACCGATGCTATCTCTTTTGTCCTCAACTTCCGGACTTGTCTATCAAGTATGGGGACAGGTTGCTCCTCACATGTTAGTCCCTCAATTATCTCAATGGTTTGTGGAGAAATGATATGCGAGGGATACCGCAAACACTCCCGCAACATCAATACATGGAAGACTGAGTGCACAAAAGATAACTCTTGTGGTAGTTCTAATTCATAGGCTACCTCTCCTATTTTCTTCAAAATCTTGTAAGGCCCAATGAACCTTGGGTTCAATTTTCCCTTCTTGCAAAAACGCATCACACCTTTCATTGGTGACACTTTCAAGAAAACAAAGTCACCATCTTTAAAAGTCAACTCCTGTTGTCGAACATCCGAATAAGACTTCTGGTGCCTTTGAGCCATTTTGAGTCTCTCTTTTATCACCTTCACCTTTTTCATGGCTTGGTGCACCATGTCGGGACCTAATAATTGAGTTTCACCAACTTTGAACCAACCAATAGGAGACCTACATCGTCGCCCATAGAAAGCTTCAAACGGTGCCATTTGTATGCTCGCTTGATAGCTATTATTATAAGCAAACTCAATGAGCGGTAAATGATCATCCCAATTTCCCTTGAAGTCGATCATACAGGCTCGTAGCATATCCTCAAGTGTCAGAATGGTCCTTTCCGCCTGTTTGCCTGTTTGGGGGTGGAATTCGTGCTAAGGTTTACTTGCGTACCCAGACCCCTCTGAAACGATTTCCAAAAGTTTGCCGTGAATTGAGCACCTCTATCTGAAATGATATAAATAGGAGTACCATGTAGTCTAACAATTTCTCTAATGTAAAGTTATGCATACTGCTCTGCGGTTTCTGTAGTCTTGACTAGAAGGAAGTGTGCTAACTTTGTTAATCGATCCATTATTACCCAAATAGAATAATACTTACGAAGAGATTGAGGCAACCCAACAACGAAGTCCATATAGATAATCTCCCATTTCCATTGTGGAATTTCAATATTCTGGGCTAACCCATCGGGTATTTGGTGTTCACCCTTTACCTGTTGGCAATTTATGCACATGGACACGAACTCGGCTATATCTCTCTTCATATTATTCCACCAATACACCTATTTCAGATCCTGATACATCTTCGTAGATCCCGGATGTACAGAGTACCTCGAATTGTGTGCTTCAGTCATGATTGCTCTTCTAAGATCATCCACATTGGGAACACATAGCCGACTTTGATACCTCAGAGTACCATCGATTGCATCCACCGTGAATACTGTGACTTTTTGCCGGTAGACCCCTTCTTTCAACTCCACTAAATGTGTGTTACGCCCCGTAGTATTACGTCAATGTTACACTCCGCAGTATTAAATTACGATGATGTTGCACCCTGCAGTATTGTACGTTGAATTTGTCGTAAGGTAATTGACATCAGTCCAAGGTAAAGATTATTTGGAGATTATAAGTATTATGCTATTTTAAACAAGTGATAAGTAAATTCGTGAAGGTGAGAGGGTAAGCAAATTGAATAAAATGAGTTTCGTCGAAGTTTGAGAATTTGGGATAAAATACGGTCCGAGCTATAGTACCAGGTATTTATGGACTAGTACCCTATAAGGTACCACATGACCATGATAGTAAGGTGTACAAAGTGTGTTAAAAGTGAGCAGTATTATAAGTAATTTGAGATAATTCTTAATTATGGGGATAATTGGATAATTATGGATTTATAAGTGGGAGATTAATTTGTAAATTGAATTTTCGGATAAAGCTTAAGGGGGACACCCCCCCACCCCTCTCAACGTGGCAGCAAGCATAAAAGGCTTAATCAAGCCTAATGTGACTAAGTCTTGAGATAACGTGGCAAGATTGGAGGAGTCTTTGTGGCCAAGTCATCACATAGTGGAGCCCACACGTACTAAGATCAAAAACCCCTCCAAATCACATAAGAAAGGCGTTTGCATCTCTACAATGAAGTAATAATGGAAAGCTTCAGCCAATTCTTACAAATTATATGACAGCAACGTGAATTTTCTACACCAAAATTCAAGACTACTTAGTACTATAGCAACGCGAGATTTGTGATTCTAAGGAAGTACGGTGCAATCTTTCTCAAGAATATCATATGTAAGTTTTCCTACTTCAATCTGCAGTTATATTTGTCACAATTGACGTATGTGAGAGGGATTGTGAAGAGAATTGGCTCAGGTATATTATGGCTATCCATTCATTCTTTTGCCATGATCTATACGACATAAACGAAACGAGCAAATGCACAATTTCCATAAATGACTCTATTCATAGAAATACTAGAGATGCTTATGTTCTTCATTCCCCATGTGTCATATTATTCTATCATCTGTTCATGGGTCTCAAAAAATACGTAAGTTGATGAAGTTTATTTCATGATATTATTCAAAGGCATAATGGTCTTATGACATTCCAAAAGATTTTATTGACGAACTTCTCATGCATTGCATTCATTTATACATGTACATTGAATCATGACCAGATGGTGCTATACACGCGTATATATGTATGTATGTATGTATGTATGTATGTATGTATGTATGTATGTATGTATATATATATATATATATATATATATATATATATATATATATATATATATATATATATATATATATATATATATATATATATATATATATATATATATATATATATATATACGTACCACCACCTGATCAGCTGGTATACGTTGATGATTTGCCCACAGTGGACGAGATGATATGATGGGATGCCCTCAGAGGCTTGATGATGTTATGAACTCATTTACCCATGCATAGTATGATATTTATACGCATATTCATGACATTATAATATTAAATGATTCGCAGAGATATTCAGATATACATGTTGAGTCTTTTACTCCATGTTTCTCTCATGTCTATTGTTTATTGATTTTCATTCCTTACATACTCGGTATATTATTTGTACTGACATACCGTTTGCCTGGGGACGTTGCGTTTCATGCCCGCAGGTCCCGATAGATAGGTTGAGAGTCCTCCATGTAGGCTATCCGCTCAGCAGAAGATGTTAGTGCGCTCCATTTGCTCCAGAGTTGCTTATTTGGTTAGTATGATTTAGACATGTATTGATTGGTATGTCGGGGCCCTGTCCTGGCCTTATGATGTTTATGTACTCTTAGAGGCTTGTAGACATATGTCATGTATATGAAATATTGTATGGCCTTGTCGGCCTATGTTCAGTGTATGAGTGACTATTTTTGCCTTATAGGCCCGTGCATCATATGTATAAGTTCGTATATCAGGTTGGGTCGTTTTATGTCGAGTTTTTTCTCATGTTTTAATCTTGTTACCCCATACGGCCCTTCTAGCCCATTTACCCATGTTGATGTAATGAGAAAGATATGTTACGTTGGTACTCGGTTGAGTAAGGGCACCGGGTGCCCGTCGCGACCCATCCGTTTGGGTCGTGACAAAAGTTGTATCAGAGCAGTTCTGTCCTAGGTAGTCTACAAGTCATGTCTAGTAGAGTCTTGTTTATGGGTGAGTCGTGCACCACACTTATAAGCAGGAGTCTATAGGGCAATTAGGACTGTCACTCTTTCTTCTTACTCTAGATCGTGTGGTAGAGCTCACTTGTAAGAATTCAGATTCCTAAATTCTATTATATTCGTAATACAACGATACCGACATCTAAAAAGACGGTTGGTAAGGGATTGAATATGGCTGTGGAAGAATTAAGTCAGAGGAACTCGATTTTTTATGATGCTTATGATGAGTTAATGTAAGGTCTTCAGTAGATCATGTGTGTACTAAGGCGTGTAAGCCTTTTGATAAGGAGTCTTAAGGCAGGAATATATATGCACCCCTATGGTGAAAGGCAAAGGAGAGATTCAGAAGATATATACAAGTTTCAACAAGTAAAAGAAGCAAGATGAAGAAGGGAACGAGGCGCCTAATTAATGAAGATTATCAATATTTACAATTCAGGCAGAGGAATATAAGCCTTTTGAGTTACCTTCAACAGAAACAGAGCTATATACAATTGGCTACATCGATCTTAGTTATGCCCTATGGGAGCTCACAGATATGGTTTAAGAGAAGGACGGGATATCAGGATCCGGCTAGGGTTAGAGTGACCCAAAATGATGGACGGATTGTTTGCATTAGTTGACATTTTCGAAGGATATTGCAAATGTGCTAATAGATCTCCTTGTGAGACACCTAGATGGTGCACTCTAAAATATTACAGCTAGATATGAGTACTACAAAGATAGGCACTGGAAGCCTTGAAGGGATAAATATTACCTTAGTATGGCTCCTGTCCCTAGTAGAGAAATAATGTTAGGCAATACGAAGAGCCAATGGATGGAGCAAGGGGAGATAAAAGTACCCGTTTCATGCAATATTAAATGAGTCCAGTTTCCCAATTTTACTAATACCCCAAATGTTATTGCAACAATAATTAAGAACCCAAATGAATAGGAATAAATTACAAATATAAAAAAAACTATAGAGAGCCTACAGCAAGCCCAAGGATAAACCCAGCCCAGCCAGGCCTTCACATAGCTCACAACAGCTCAGAAGACACTTTCCATAGCCAAAACCCAGTAACCATCAGAAATGCAGCCATGTACACAAGCCCATTGGCTTATTTAGCAAATGAAGTGGGACAGAACTGAGCAATTAAGACAAATATGGCAAAGAAACTTGGACGCTGATGTGTCAAAGTTCCCAAGGGCTTCAAGAACCCAAGGCAGTGCTCACACTGGGGAGGTTAACAGAGGAGATTCAGGGATAGACTGAGGACCAAATCCTAATGTGTCAGAGTTCACCAGAGTCTCAATCGGACTCCGAGCAGTGCTTACACTAGGGAGGTCAGAATAACATAAGTAATAATGAGAAGGACTAGACAACAGTTGAGGGACAGAACTAAAGAGTATAAATTGAGCACATAGAGCAAATAATCCGACAGGTTTTAGGTTTTGAAAGCAGACTCAGCAATGATTTAGAAGAACAACATCTAGTGCATAAACAATCACACATTAATAAAACAAGTTTGCAGGTTTGCTATACGCATACTCATGATAAAGAAAAGACTCAGATTATGTTAAGTGTGGATGCTAGTGAGAATCATATTGACTGGCAGCATAATCCAAGCAAGATGAAAGCAGGTCATTGCAAGAATTATGAAAATAAGACATGCTTAAGTGACAGGATTGCTACCAAAATCAAACACATAAAGAGAGGCTAAAATGCAAAGGTTCTAACCATCAGTAACACATAGGCTAGGCAAACTTAGAGAAAACTTAATTAACTCAGATCCAGGCATGTTTCAAACGACAAACATATTGGAATTTAGATTAGAAAGTCCTAACATTGAGTAATACAGTCTGAATTGCATACGAGAACAGCCCAGAAAACACATTAAGTTATGAACTTAAGAAGTGAAAGCACATGCGAGCTACAGATACATAGGGATGGAATTGCAAAGGGTTCACTAACTCACTAGTTAAGCGAAAACAAGAAAGAGCAAAGTCCACAGTAGCAAAACTTAGAATTTTTGGCCTTGGCTTTCAGCCGGCCAGGAATCAAAATATAGAACAAGAATGAGAGAACAAGAGTAGTAACTTCAGTTTTTTAGTGAATGTTAATGATTCAAGTCTTGTCTTAAAGGGGAACAGGGAGGGGTTTATATAGTGACAGAGATCGAGCAAGTAAATAAGGAAAAGTGTAAACCAAACACAAATAAGGAAGCAATCAGCATGCAGAATCAAAATAAAATCGGAAAAATAAGTAAACCCTAATTTTGGGGAATTAAAAATGTTAACAGAATATTCACACACAAAGATAAATAGAGACACAAATAGTACCAAAATCAGTGAATCAAACTAATTAGGAAAACAAGACCCGAAAACCCTAACTTTTAAGGCAAGTGAAAAATCGGTAAAAAGGAAAATCAAACTCACACATAATAGGACGGATATAGACAAAATAACACTCAAAATCAAAGGCTTAAACCAATTTTGTTTCGATTTGAAGAAGATCTATAAACCCTAGTTCAGGGTAAGTAAGAATCAACAGAAGAGATTCATACCATAAAAGAACAAGAACGAATATAGACGGCATAGCAGAAAAGTCAAAGATTTGAACCGACTTTGATTCGATTCTGACGAGATTCGCTTTCCATGTTTAGGCAAGAAACTAGGTAACACTATAGACGAGTAACCAGTAGCGAGAGGTGATCAATAAGGTAAGGGAATCAACGATTGATTCCATTTTTGAGTCAAAATCGGAGAGGATTAGGGGCTACGGCACTAGGTTTGCAGAGACGAAGAGAGCGTTTGAGAGGGTTTAAGGACGACGGGCTGTGGAGAGTGATTTAGGGTTAGGGAGGTTTGGTTAATTAAAAAGGGCAGGGGTAATATGGTCCGTTGATCTCAGAGATCAACAGCCACGATTAGTTGGGGGTTCTGGGTCGAGTTAGTGTAACCGGTTGGGCTGGGGGTTATTTGGTTTTGGCTCAGGAGCTACAGGGCTGGGGCTAGGTAGTTTAGGTCCGAAATTAAGGTAGAATTTTAGGCTAGTTTTTAATTACCCATATTGAATAAATAAATAATTTATAAGAGCGATTAATAATAAAAATATCATTTGTGCACTAAAATGATTTAAACTAATTACTTAATATTATAAAAATATAAAAAAATCATTTTCTGCATAAATAATATAATTATACATGCATATGGGCCATTATTGCAAAAATATGCAATTGGCCTCAAAAATGCAAAACGTAATTATAAAAAATGCACTGAAAAAATTTAAAACCTCATGTTGGTATAAATGATAAGTTAAGATGATTAAATCATCATAAAATAATTTGGAGGATAATTATTGGATATTTATATAATAGAATGCAGAAATAAATCGATTTAAAGCCCCTTAAAAATTATAAAAAATTATAAAAAATATTTGTGTATGCTTATAAATCAAATGATGATGCATATGCACTATTTTGAAAGTATATGTATATATATATATATATATATGAGGAAAAATTGGGTATCAATAGCTGCCCCTCTTTACCCGGGAATGTTGGAAGAATTATCAGGTAAAGAAATAATGATCGATTTTGACCGAATGAGATGATTTAAAATTAGAGGCCGACCTCCAGTTTCTGAGTTGCCTACATATCCCTGGTTTTACAGGAATCAGGCCATGTGTAGTTCTGGACCCAACGGTGAGTGAAACCGATGGAATTGTTGTAGGAACGGTCGTGTGTTGCGAAAAGGGTTCTTTTTGGGAAGGATAGTATCGGGTGCAGAGTTATGAATGTGAATTTGAAATGTAACGGATGTGTTATGGATCAAGTATCTGAATAGCCATAGAGAAAAGTGAGTAATTGATGGGAGTCACGTTTGAAATAATTGCAGGGTGTGAACGTTGTGAATGGAAACCAGAGCGAAGGTTGCTCCTATTTGAAAAACGGTTACCTCCTGGATTACCTGCAAAACTTAAAATATGATGCATGCAAAATATATATGGGTTATTGCGAGAATTTAAAAATGATGCAAATTGCCTTTGGACCATGAAGATTGTCTTTGGCCGGTGAGGATGATGTCCTTAGACCATGACGTCCCGGGCCATGAATCATGTGATAAGGGATTCGCAGGCCATGAAATGATGTTCTCGCGCCATGAAAATGGTGCCTCTGAACCATGATGTCTTTGAATCATGATGTGCAGTATTGAGAGATCCTCAGGCTATGACATGGTGTCTTTAGGCTATGAGGATGATGCCTTCGGACTATGACGCCTTTGGATAATATGGCGATGTTTCAACCCATGAAATGCAGAGACATGATGATGGATAATATAAGCGAAACAAGACAGAGCTTAGTCTTGCATAAGATTGGGACAGAGCTTAGCCCCTGGAAGGGAAAATAGTGTTAGTTTGCGAGTAGCGCAACATTTGGTATTGGGAAAAGGAAAGGAAGAGCTTAGCCTTATGTAGTTAGGGAGGCAATGCTTAGCCTCATGCAAGAAGAGGAGACAATGCTAAGTCTCGATGCAAGGAAAAGCTGTGCTTATCCTTATGCAATTAGGGAGGCAGTGCTTAGCCTCATGCAAGAAAGGGAGATAGTGCTTAGTCTCATGCAATGAAAGGCAATGCTTAGCCTTATGCAGTTGAGGAGGCAGGGCTTAGCCTTATGCAAGAAGAGGAGACAATGCTTAGTCTCGATGCAAGGAGAGGCAGTGCTTATCCTAATGCAATTAGGGAGGCAGTGCTTAGCCTCATGCAAGAAAGGGAGACAGTGCTTAGTCTCAAGCAATGAAAGGCAATGCTTAGCCTTATGCAATTAGGGAGGCAGTGCTTAGCCTCATGCAAGAAAGGAAGACAGATGGAAAAGTAAAGTATTTCTTAGCTGAAGATGTTCATGCTAGATAATTTGTTGTCTTGAGGGCCGTGTTTTGATGTATCTACGAGTATCGTTGTCTTATTGTACCTGCATTCAAAGAAAGATATCTGAGTTTTGTGGGGGGAAGGTCGGTTCGTGCTTTTACCTGCTTGCTTTGCTTTGCTTTGGAGATCCTATTCGAGTTACACTAGGTAACATCTGGCTGTCATAAAAATAAAGTTTTCGAAAAGTATGCATGCATTTGATAAACATAGTTATTTTAAAACATAGTAGTTTACGCTATCAAGTAAATTAAATAAACCAATGACTGCGACACTTTGGAGACATTGCGCTATCTTTGCACTAGAATTTTGAGGGTCCTCCTCAAAATTTTGCCCTAGTTTGATAAGTGATTTTCCGACTGTTCTGCATATGACAAAATTGTCTGGACTTGCTCCGGAATTTTGAGGGTCCTCCTCAAAATTCTGCCCCAGTTTCTCATCATGGAGAAGATGAAGATTTTATTAAGATGTGACCGAACCCACAGGGCTTCCTACGTATCCCCTCTTAAACGGGGATCAGGTCAAGCGTATTTTAGTTACATCAGACCGAATAAATATAAACAGCTTAAACATAATATCTTTTGACTGCATCAGAATTGATAGGCTTCGGCCAAATTTCTCCGTCCATTTCTGCAAGTATGAGTGCTCCTCCTGTTAGTACCCTGTGAACCATGTAGGTCCCCTGCCAATTAGGTGAAAATTTCCTTTTGGCTTCATCCTGATGTGGAAAGATTCGCTTCAGCACCAGCTGCCCTGGTGTGAATAGTCTGGGTCTGACCCTTTTGTTGAAAGCTCTGGACATTCTGTTCTGATAAAGTTGACCATTACATATCGCATTCGTTCTTTTTCCGTCAATAAGAGCTAACTGTTCGTAACGACTTCCTATCCATTTTGCATCACTGAGTTCAGCTTCTTATATAATTCTTAAGGAAGGAATTTCAACCTCAGTAGCTTCTATATCGTAGACCAACATGCAGGGAGTTGCTCCAGTTGATGTGCGAACTATGGTACGATATCCTAATAAGGTAAATGGTAATTTCTCGTGCCATTGCTTGTGATTGTCTACCATTTTCCTTAGAATTTTCTTGATGTCTTGTTGGCGGCTTCCACGGCTCCATTTATTTGAGGTCTGTATGTTGTGGAAATCATATGCTTGATTTTGAAGGTTTCACACATAGCTTTCATTAAGTTGCTGTTGAGGTTAGCGGCATTGTCGGTGATGATAGATTCTGGCACCCCAAATCGGCGAACAATATGATCCCTGACAAAATCTGTGACGACATTTTTGGTTACAACCTTGTAAGATGCAGCCTCAACCCGTTTTGTGAAGTAGTCTATGGCCACTAAAATGATTCTATGACCGTTTGAAGCGGCGGGCTCGATCGAACCGATGACATCCATTCCCCAAGCGGCAAAAGGCCAAGGTGCAGTTGTTGCATTGAGTTCATTTGGTGGCACCCGTACCATATCTGCATGTACCTGACACTGGTGACACTTTTTGACATACCTGATGCAGTCCGTTTCCATAGTCATCCAAAAGTATCTTGCTCTTAATATCTTCTTGGCTAAAACGAAACCATTCATGTGTCGTCCGCAAGTTCCGGCATGTATCTCTTTGAGTAGTTTGGAAGCTTCCTTGGCGTCAACGCACCGTAATAATCCTAGGTCTGGAGTTCTTCTGTACAGAATTCCTCCACTGTGGAAGAAATGATTGGATAATCTTCGGAGCGTGCGTTTCTGAGTATGGTTTGCATGCTCCGGGTATTCTCCTTTTGCTAAGTATTCTTTGATATCATGAAACCACGGGTTCCCATCCGCTTCTTCTTGAACATGAGCGCAATAAGCTGGCTGATTATGGATTCTTACGAGAATAGGGTCGATGAAATTCTTATCCGGATGATGTATCATGGAAGACAAAGTAGCCAGTGCATCTGCGAACTCGTTCTGGATTCTCGGAACATCTTTGAATTCTATCTTTGTGAACCTCTTCATCAACTCTTGTACGTGATACAGATATGGAAATATTTTGGTATTCTTGGTAGCCCACTCTCCTAGAACCTGATGTACCAGAAGGTCTGAATCACCAATTACCAGTAATTCCTAAATATTCATGTCGATGATTGAGCCCCATGATGAAAGCCTCGTATTCTTCCATATTGTTGGTGCACAGAAACCTGAGCTTCGCAGATACTGGATAATGTTGACATGTCCTGGACACCAAAACTGCTCCAATACCCACTCCTTTGAAATTTGCAGCCCATCGAAGAACATTCTCCAACCGTCGTAAGTTTCGGTGATATCTTCTCCTACAAATGATACTTCTTCATCTGGAAAATACGTTTTCAGTGGTTCGTATTCCCCTCCTACAGGATTTTCTCCGAGATGATCTGCTAAAGCCTATCCCTTGACCGCCTTCTGAGTCACATAGACGATATCAAATTCACTTAACAATATCTGCCATTTTGCTAGTTTCCCTGTAGACATTGGTTTCTAAAAAATGTATTTCAGAGGATCCATCCTTGATATGAGTTATGTGGTATAGGCACAGAAGTAGTGCCTCAATTTCTGAGCTATCCACGTCAGGGCGCAGCAGGTGCGTTCCAGCAAAGAATATCGTGCCTCATAGGGTGTGAACTTCTTACTCAGATAGTATATGGCCTGTTCTTTTCTTCGCGTCTCGTCATGTTGTCCTAAGACACAAACGAGATCTCTATTTAGTACGGATAAATAGAGTAGCAGAGCTCTACCAGGTTCCGACGGAACCAAGACTGGTGGTGTGGATAGTACTCCTTGATTCTGTCAAAGGCTTTTTGACATTCTTCAGTCCATCTTGTTGTGGCATCTTTCTTCAGCATTTTGAAAATTGGCTCACAGATCACGGTCGATTGTGCTATGAATCGGCTGATGTAATTGAGACGCCCCAAGAAGCTCATCACATCTTTTCTGCTCTTCGGAGGTGGCAAATCTTGGATAGCTTTGACCTTTGAAGGGTCGAACTCAATCCCTCGGTGACTGACAATGAAACCTAGCAATTTTCCAGCAGGGACTCCGAAGGCACACTTTACAGGATTCAGCTTCAGATTGTACCTTCGAAGCCGATTAAAGAATTTCCTTAAATCTGCTATATGATCTGCGCTTCTTTCGGATTTGATGATGACATCATCCACGTACACCTCTACTTCTTTGTGAATCATGTCATGAAAAATAGTTGTCATGGCTCTCATATAAGTGGCTCCAGCATTCTTCAGGCCAAACGGCATCATTTTATAGCAATACATCCCCCACGAAGTGATAAAGGCTATTTTCTCGGCATCTTCCTCATCCATCTAAATCTGATGGTATCCTGCGAAGCAATCAACAAAGGATTGGAGTTCATGCTTGGCACAATTGTCGATCAGTATGTGTATATTGGGTAACGGGAAATCATCTTTGGGACTTGCTTTGTTTAAATCTCGATAGTCAACACATATTCTGACCTTCCCATCCTTCTTCGGAATTGGCACGATGTTGGCCAACCAAGTAGGATATTCGACCACTCTGAGAACTTTAGCTTTGATCTGCTTGGTGACTTCCTTTTTGATTTTCAAACTCATATCAAGTTTGAACTTTCTGAGTTTCTGTTTCACGGGCGGACACATCAGATTGGTAGGTAGTTTATGAGCCCCTATATATGTGCTCAAACCGGTCATATCATCATAAGACCATGCAAAGATATCTTTGTATTCTTTTAGGAAACGGGTGTACTCCTCTTTCTCTTATGGTGACAGGTGAATGCTTATGCGAGTTTCTTTGACTGTTTCAGAATCTCCCAAATTGACTATCTCGGTTTCGTCCAAATTTGACTTAGGCTTGTTCTCAAAATTTTCCACCTCTCTGACAATTTCCTTAGGGACTATATCTTCTTCCTCTGAATCACTATCCTTATGTTGCATTGTCTCATTACATGTCACAGTCGTTGGTTCATTAGGATAAGTAATAATAATGTTGTAAAGAGAAAATGTAAAGGATAATAATAAATACTAAAATAGCAATGCATATAGATAAATCTTGAAACATTAAAACAAGTACGGCTCGATGACTCGAGCAATTATTTCAAAACAAAATGCATCTAAACAAAATACTAAAAATGTCTTAAATGCTTAAAATTGCTTTTTTTTTAAAAGATCATGCGAATTGCCAGGCTACCCAGAAACTCGAAAGGCCCGGGATGCTGCAGCAGTCCAGTTCTTGAGGACAGCTCCCTCTCCCACGGTCTGAATTGTAAGGTCTTCCTCCCCCTCCTCCTCAACTATCGCATTGCATTCCATGTCTTCATCGTCCAAAAATAGATTCCTCCAGCCAGCTAAAGCCTCTTCTTCTTCAGATCCCTATATCACGTCAGCCTGTTGAAATGCCTGGTGCAAATGCGGTATTGGCTATTCAAGAGGGTAATAAGGACCACGCCTAGTGGCGACCAATTCTGATACTTGTGCCAGGTGTATTCATACCCAATCCCAAAAGTTGTGTCGTGTCGCTTTAGCTGTATCGGTTTGTGATCCCCTGGACATTCTTGCGGAGACCCTTGTCGGGTTCATATCCTGTTCATGACAATATGCTTTCAATCTTATTACTCCACCATTTGTCTTTTTCAATTGCATTGGCGCGCTCGATGCGATGGTACGTTTCTCTACCCAACTTCCTTCTATTTTCGACAACCGAAATAGTTTGATTGGTGTAAATAGGGGTACTCCCATCCCCGTGGATGATTACTTCCTGAAGGTTCCATTTAAACTTCACAGCCTGATGTAGAGTGGAGGCCACGGCCCAGTAGCATGTAGCCACGGTCGACCCAACAACAGATTGTATGTGGCAGATATGTCCAATACTTGAAATTCAACATCACCAAGTCGGGCCCATCTACAAACATAGGTCGATTTCCCCGATTGTGGCCCTTTGTGACCCGTCGAATGCTTTCACGTTCATGGTTCCTGCTTGTATCTCATGCAAACCTTTACCCAACCTCTTCAAAGTAGTCAACGGACAAATGTTGAGACTCGAACCCCCATCTATTAGGACTCTGGCTATGAATTTATCCTCAAATTGTACTGTGTTGTGTAGTGCCCTATTGTGACTCAGTCCTTCTGGTGGCAACTCGTCTTCGTGAAAAATGATCTTGTGGCTTTCCAACACTTGTCATACCATGTTGGCCATTTCTCCGCTAGTGATGTTGTTGGGTACGTAAGCTTCGTTCAACACTTTCATCAATGCATTCCTATACGCCTAGGATATTTGTAGTAATGATATAATGGATATCTGAGCAGAGGTTTTGTTCAGATGATCAACCACAGAATATTCTCTTGCTTGCACCTTTCTCCAAAGATCATCCAGGCCAGTTTCATTGATAGGCTGCTTGGGAGCGGCTTCTTTACTTGTTTCTCCCAAATGCTCGGGTGTGTAAACCCTACCAGTCCTGGTCATGCCTTGTGCGGCACCTATTTCTTCCATTTTCCCTTTTCCTTTCCTTCTCACCTCTGCATCATAGTCCCATGGTACATCATTGGAATTAAAGGACATTGTGGGTGCTACCGTCAAAGTGAAGGGTATGGTTACTTCCACCTCAAACAGAGCTGGTGCGGCTGAAGGCGTTGTTGCTTTAACCTCAAATAGTGTTGGCGTGGCTATTTCAACCTCAATTGGCGACTGAATCTGCACTATAATAGGTGTGAGAGTGACTGGAGGTACTTTGGGTTCATCCCCTTCACGAATGAGTCCAATTGATCCTTTCGAATCCCATTCTTCATCAGTTTTGATCACATTTACCCCTTCGCCTTTATTGTCCGGGAGGAGGTTATTGCGAATATTTGGTGCAGCCTCTTTTGCTTGTATAACCTTGGTGTCAATCAACATCTGAACTTATCCTTCAAAGTGCGACATTCATCAATAGTGTGCCCCTTCATGTCCGAGTGATAGGCACATGTCTTGTTCGAATTAACCCAATAGGAAGAATTTTCCATGGCAACGGCGAGAATAGGAGTGACATAACCGACAGCCTTCAGTCTTTCATACAACTGATCGATGGGTTAGGCAATAGGAGTGTATTGTCTGGGTGGTCTACGGTCGAAATTTGGCCCGGGTTTCTGGTAGTTTTGGCGGCCTGGTGGTGGTGAGTGGTAATATGCAGGTTGTGCGTTATAAGTATGGTAGGTGGCGGCGGGTTGTTCGTATCTGGGAGGTGAAGGCTGATATGTAGGTGGTGGTATTTGGTATGTGAGGGGAGATTTCGGACCCTGGGCTACCATTACTGCACCAACTTCTTTCTTCTTAGAGATACCTCCCGACTGCAAGGCTTTGTTTGTAGCTTGGAGTGCCTCAACGTTTGTCACCATTCTGCTTTTAATTCCCTCTTCTATTCTTTCTCCCAATTTGATGATATCGGAGAACTTATGGTTTTCAATAACCATCAACGTTTCGTATTATTGTGGATCCTGGGCTTGGACAAAGAACTTATTCATCTGTTCTTCTTCCAGTGCTGGCCTTACTTTCGTAGCTTTTGATCTCCACCGAGTAGCACACTCAAGGAAAGTTTCCGTCAGCTTCTTCTTAAGATTCTGAATGTAGAAGACGTCTGGCGCATTTTCTGTATTGAACCTGAACCGGTCCATAAAATCTGACGCCATGCTTACCCAGTTAATCCATTTCTTTAGGTTTGACTGATGTACCAAGACAGGGCATCTCTAGTGAGGCTCCTCATGAACAGCTTCATGCGGATTCTTTCATATTTACCAACCCCTACGAGCTTGTCACAGTATGTTCTCAAATATACCTTCGGATCACCCTTCCTGTCGAACATCTCGAACTTAGGAGGTTTGTAACCCTCTGGTAGTTCTACGTCCGGTTGAATACACAAATCTTCATAATTCAGATCTTTGATGCCTTTACCACCTTCAACACCCTGGACTCGACTACTAAGCTTCTTGAGCTCCTCTGCCATGTTCTTGACGAGCAGGTCCTTCTCGGCAGACTCTGGTATGTATAAGGTCTGTTGTGGAGTTGGGGTAAGGTTTCTACGTATATGGGGTTGCTTTGATGGACTCCAGGGATTTGGGTATAGTGGTGGTCGTTGGTTGAGTTTTGAGGATCGGGGGTAGGTTGTGGTGCATTCTGAGGAGTGTGATAGGTAGTGGTTTGTGGATACTGGGTTGGCTGATGATGATGTTGTGGAGGAGTCGGTACTGGTGGATGACTGGGATTTTGAGGCGGTGTGGCATATTGATGGGGTGCGGGAGGATTTTGTTGGTTTTGTGTGTTTTGGGGAGGTGCTGGGTTTTTGATGTTTTGTTGGTTGACGTCGGGGACGTTAAGGGTAAGGAAAAGGTTTGCCAAGTTCTGGACCTGCTCAAGTTCCCCTTGTAAATCCAGTATCTTCTATTCCAACCGCAAAACCAAGTCATTCTGTGCGGGAGTGCTTCGACCATCTGAAGTTTTGACATTCTCTTCATGCATAGCATTGTCTTTCCTAATATTTCTTGTATCATCCATTCTGGATTTTCCTTTGCTTTTAGGATCGCTGGGAGGAGGAGGAGGTAGAGGACCTCTAGATCTGGTATGATATGCTAATGATGCCAGTATGCACGAACCAACCTTAGGGGATGGGAGTAAACAAATAAAGAAAAGAAGAAAAACAAAAAGGTAAACAAGTCAGTGAGGAGTATTAAAAGGATGTTTGCAGTATTTAAACGCATATTGCGGAATTATAAATTCGCGTCCTAATTTTGGGACCTCATTGTGCCCGAGGTAGCCCTAAGCGACATATATATTTGGAGAAAATCGATGCCAATAACAGTGTCATTTTATTAATATGATAAATAAACCAAATCTCTACTAAAACGACAATAATGATAAAGAGACACTAATGGCATGTGCCTTATTACAACCAAAGCCTAAAACGAGTCTAGAAATCAAGTAAAACATAATTCCTAATCTATTTGGTTCCAGAGGGACCTTCTCCATGCTTGTCCTTCTTTGTTCCATCGATCAAGTTCCCCAGGTCGCGCATGTCCAGCAGCAGATACGCCCTTGCTAGGAGCCCTCCTTCATTGTTATCCATGTTTTGACAGCCTGCAACCCTGTTTCTCATCTTCCCTTTAAGCTCCATCAACCCCTGCTCTAAATACTCCAACCTCTCTGTCGATTTAGTAGTGATTCCTCTCCATTCATTGATTGCTTCCATGTCTACTTTGTGTTGTTCCAAATGTCTGGCCTCAGATTCAAAAATCCTTTTGCGTAACCTCCTATATTTGACTTGTGCCTTGGCAGCGTCGTCTATGACCCTATTTCCCAAATCAATCCCCGGCTTGACTTCTCCTGCTATGTCATCGACCAACCATGATGGGTAGAAACACACATGGCCGGCGTGGTACCGATCTGGGTCGATGGTATCCTTTTCCACAATGATTTTCAGATGCCACATGTGTTGTGCCTCGTACTTGAATGGAATAGCATCACCTTGGAAATCTGCTTTGTAGTGAACCATCTTGGAAACTTGGGGTATGACTTGTTTCCTCCCAGCTTGCTTCATGACTCTGATAGGAGCATAATGATAGATAACCCTCAATCCGATTAGCACTAGATGAGGAACATCTCTTGACCTGATGATGAATTCGCTAGTAGGGAACCATTCGAGCATCCATTGAACCTTGTCATCAGTCAAATTTCTAAAGAAGTGTACCCAGCCCACAGCGTTTCCTGGTTGTGCAAACCTATCCGGGATAAAGTCATTCTTTTCGGGTGGTGAAAAACTATATGGTCATTCCATGGTCGCCGCGGAAATTCTTGTCGGTATTGTCCCCTTTAAAGATGTCCGATCAGCCATATTTGTAGTAGCAAATTATAACCCTCAAAATGCCTATATCCTTTCTTGCAGCGGTCCAAAGCACGGTATATCTCTGCTACGATCATCAGGACAATAGTGTAGGTCTGTCCCCCAATTCCTCCCATTAGGGTCTTGGTAACCATAGTAAACGAGTATGAATCCTTTCTCCTTGCATCGGGAATACCAACATCCCCAGAAAATGACAATGAACACAAAAACCCGATGGTGGGTCCAACCAAGAGAAGTAATGGCAAACTCATCATGGTAAACGCAGTAGGATTTGTTGTGCCCATAATGTTCGTAAAGAAAGTCGAAGGGTATATAAGACTTCTTCAGGTAGACTATCTCATCATTCTTTCTAAAACCCATCATTTTCAGAAACCCTCGAGAAGTGCGATTTTTCGGTACAAATATACCAGGGCTATCCCAGGGAAGTCCAGTAAAGCCCCCTATTTCCTCTAGAAGGGGAGTCATTTCTATATCACCAAAACGGAAAACAACCCTCTTTTCATCCCAGAACATAGTAGCGGCCTCGATCAGTACATTGTTTAGCTGGATATCTAGCAAAGAAGGTAAATTCCCAAGAACTATTTGTATACGGCTAAAATCGGAGAGTCCAATTTTATGATCCTCTCCATAGCCCGTCTCCAGAAGGCTCGAGGAACAGCTCGAGGTTCGACTCCGAGGGTTCCCTAAGTTTGACCTCGAGACAGTGCAAATCGGTGGCTATGTCGGGCAAAGGGAAATTCCCAAAACACGTGGTCAGAGCTGACCAGTTCTACAAGGATAGTACAAGTCCGTACCATGACATTAAATGGTTGTACCAGCCGCATATCTTTGTAATAAATGGTTGTACCAGTCCCATATCTTTGTAATAAATGCACCTGTAGTATGTTGGGATCCCCCCTCCTATATAAAGGGGACCCTTGTCATTTCTTGCGCACATGATATTGAATACAAGAACATTCTCTGCTCTTTAACTTAAACATTCCCCACTGTCTCTCCTTTGATTTTATTGCTTACATTTATTGTGTTCTATTAATTGTTCTTCATTTATTACTCATCATTGATCATAAAGAACCACCATCAAGGTTCTCAGAACTGTTAGTTCCCCATCGATCATCTGCGACCGAGCTCATCAGCTCGACCTCGAGGCCCAGCTTAGACTAGCTCGAGGCTCCGATTCACGGCCTTTCGGTTTGCGTTATACACTGTCTTTAAGCTCTTATCCCTTTTTCCTAACTCACACCAAGCACCTATTATCTAACAACTGGCATTAAAATAAATCACGTATTTTTAGAACCACAAAATCAAATTTAATTGTAATTACCGTTTTCAAGGTAAACAGTTTGGCGCCCACCGTGGGGCTAAAAATAATAGTGATTGTTTTCGTGCTGGTTTACTAAAAAACGCAAGTTATTCTTCACACTTTTTCTTGTCCAACAATCATTGATTTCAGGTCAAAATGTCCAACTCAGTGAATGCACATGAAAACAACGGTCCTGAGGATCATGGAGAGAATGGTGTAGCTGTTCCAGGCGCCGGTGTACCACTATGAAACCCTGAGGATGCACCAGAACCAATTCCCATAGATGTGGGCTCACGAAACACCCAACACGTCGATATAAGCTCTCAGACTGACAGGAGTATACGCCAAGAAAACCAACAAGAAGCTCAAAGAACTCCAGCTCAGGAGGAACGACAGGTTAGCCTTCACGTTATTTTTGAGATGCTGCAGGCACAACAGCTGGCGATTGCTCAATTGCAAAGCCACCAAAAAACTCCAAGCACAGCAGCACCGGAAACAGCTCCTCGAGCCGAACAGGTACCGGAAAGATCGAGCAAGAAGAGGTCAGCATCCGACCCCGCTATTATAAAGATGCTCGAGGACCTCATAAAGAGGATTGAATTGGGCGAAAAGAAGATACAAGCTAACGACAAAAAGGTGGAGACCTACAATTCAAGGGTCGATCAGATCCCGGGTGCACCCCAGATTCTGAAGGATGTAGATTCAAAGAAATTCATACAAAGGCCATTCCCATCGAGTGCTGCTCCGAAGCCCATCCAGAAGAAATTTAGAATGCCCGATCTCCCGAAGTACAACGGAACCTCGGACCCCAACGAGCACATCACTGCATACACTTGTGCTGTAAAGGGAAATGACCTGAAGGACGACGAGATTGAATCCGTCCTATTGAAAAAATTCGGAGAAACACTTTCAAAAGGGGCCATGATGTGCTATCACAACCTGTCCCCAGATTCGATAGACTCATTTGCTATGCTGGCAGATTCTTATATAAAGGCACATGCCGATGCCATCAAGGTTGCTACAAGGAAATCCGATGTCTTCAAAATCAAACAGAGAGAGACGAGATGCTACGGGAGTTTGTATCTCTCTTTCAAATGTAACGAATGGAATTACCACCGGTCTCCGATGACTGGATAGTGCAGGCTTTCACCTAAGGTTTGAATGAACGGAGCTCAATAGCTTCGAAGCAGCTAATGCAGAACTTGGTTGAGTATCCCGCCGTGACTTGGGCGGATGTCCACAACCGATATCAGTCAAAGATTAGGGTCGAGGATGACCAACTAGGAGCCCCCTCGGGCTCAGTATATCCTAGCAGGGTCCTAGCAAAGGAACCAAGGCCAAACAGGGAAAGGTACCGACCATACACTAAAGATCAAAGGAACGTCCCAAGGCGTAACATACCCCGAAACGACCGAAGAGCAGATCGAGGTCAGAATCCTCGGGGACTCGTGAGCAGAGCCGAATTCGACAGACACACGGGACCGACAAAGGCACCCCGACTATCCGAATATAACTTCAACATTGATGTTTCGGACATCGTATTGCCATAGGTAAAATCAAAGACACCGGGTGGCCAAAACCCGTACAATCAGATCCGTCACAAAGGAACCCCAACCTGGTCTGCGAGTTTTACGGCACACACGGTCATAGGATCGACGATTGTAGACAGCTTCGAGAAGAAGTAGCCCGACTAATCAGCAAAGGGCAACTCCGAGAGTTCCTCAGCGACCGAGTCAAAAATCAATTTTGGGAAAGAGAGGCGAACAGGAAAAATGAAACAGAAGAGCCTCAACATGTCATCCACATGATCGTTGGAGGAATCGACATCCCACAGGAACCCATTGTCAAACGAACAAAAATATCCATCACCAGGGAAAAGTGGATTCGAGGTTACACACCCGAGGACGCTCTCACATTCGGCGAAGAGGACATCAGGCCCTATCTCAGCCTCATAACGATGCATTGGTAATTTCTTTCCTTGTGAATACATTACAGATTAAACGTGTGCTTGTGGATCCAGGTAGCTCGGCCAACATTATCAGGTCGAGGGTGGTGGAGCAGATCGGACTGCTCGACCAGATCGTGCCCGCCTCTCGAGTCCTCAACGGATTCAACATGGCGAGCGAGACTATGAAAGGGGAGATCACCCTCCCGGTCAACGTGGCTGGCACAACTCAAAACGTCAAATTTCAGGTCATTGAAGGAGACATGAGGTACAATGCCTTACTCAGAAGGCCATGGATACACTGCATGAGAGCAGTACATCAACCCTTCACCAAATGATGAAGCCCAACAAAGGACGGAATAAAAACCGTATACGGGGAGTAGCATGCAGCAAGAGAGATGTTCGTGGTGCACGATATGGCACCGGCATCGACACCTTCAACATCGGAGGAGCCAAAGGATAAGTAAACAGTAAAGTAGTAATCACAAGCTGCATTCTCGGCTGCACCCGAGTAAATGAGCATAGGACCGTACCGTGTCCAGAGCAAGTTGTTGAAGCATATCGAGGCTCGAAAAGCCATCACCACTAAGGTATAACCGTCTCCCTTTTCATTTACGTCTTATACTAACCTGTGTCCGGTCAGAAAAATCAAATCGCCTTCCAGCTCGAAGACCTTAGGTTTTAAAGCATGTGTTGCACTCTTTTCCTTCGATCAAATTTTATCCCAAGAAGGGTTTTGTTGGCAAGGTTTTTAACGAGGAAACATCTATATGCTACCTGAGGAGAACTTAGCAAGTATTCAAGGTCTCTCGTCAATCAACCTCGAATACTGGGGGGCATTCCCCCGGGAGATCACCTCCCCGGAAAAGTCAAGATGAGTCAAAAAGGGTCTCGATAGGAAAATGATGTATCGGGCCAAACGGTCGAATGAATCGTGTTTGCATAGAATAATCGAACCCTCGAGGACAAAAACATGTATACTTGTACCAAGTAATCAATGGAATATCTTCTACCATAAAAACGCCTACAAGAAACGTCCCCAGAGCCAGAAATCTCCCGAACGCTCGGGGACTGACATTAATAACTCGAAGCCGTAAGACCTTCGGGCCGGAAACTTAAAGCTCGTAAGCCCTCAATGAGGAAATATCAAAGTTACAAAGAACAGCTCCAGTGCCAAAAACTCTCGACGTCTCTGGGACTGTCGACGACCGTCACCCCATCGAGCTACCGAAAAACACGAGGCTATAAGACCCCAAGAGGGCGACCTCGAGCCTGAAAGCCCTCCATGCGGCAATACCAAATCTGTAAGACCTCAAGCAAGGCATGAATTATACTTGTACCAAGTAACCTATCTGTAAGACCTCAAGCCAGGCATGAATTATACTTGTACCAAGTAAGGCCTCAAGCCAGACATGAATTATACTTGTGCCAAGTAACCTATCTGTAAGACCTCGAGTAAGGCATGTTCAAATTTATAAGACCTTACAAAAGGTATAATCCTGATCCTAAAGTCAAGGCTACATATTCAAACTTTTAAGACCCCTAAAAGGGCATACCCTCGATATAGACGCCGAGGCTATCTCACTCGGGGACTAAAAGGCTACGGCCAAACACAACTACTACGGTCATAAGGCTCCGGCCAAACTAACGCGACTCGGGGACCGTCCCCGACCGTCGCCATAAAATCAATGGCACCAGCCTATATCAGAGGTCGTACCTGTCGATGCCCCCTTTTTCTCGCAAAATCGGGTTAATGACATTTAGGCGGACAAATCGTTTCCTTTTGGGAATTGGATTTGAATTGAAGAGTCACCACCTAATGATTAAGTTCATTAGGACACTAAGAAGAAATTTGATTTAGAAAACCAGAGAATGGGTAAGGGCTTGAAATTATCTCGAGGGGAAGGTGTTAGGCACCCCTCAAGATCCACTGGTGTGGTTCCCGGCCATGCTATAATTGTGACTTTAAGTGCAAACAACAAGTAGCCAAGTAAGAATTACAAATACGAGGAGGTTTTCACATAATGGCGGCAAGCAATTGAAAGAAGTTAAAGAAGTTGAAGTTTGGGAAGAAAGCAGTTTTTTTTTGAAATTCTGAAAATAAACAAGTAAAGGAAAGGGGGTTTTCACATAATTACTGCAAATAATTGAAGTCAAAAAAAAGGTTAAAGAAGCTGAAGTTCGAGAAAAAAAAGTAGTTTTTTTAAAAATAAACAAGTAAAGGGAGGGGGTCCTAGGTTTATAAATAATATGGATCACCCCACACAACACCCGGTAACCGTTTATACACGTGGTGTTACCGCGTGGTCATCATATCCATATCTACCCTTTCCCACCCCGTTAAGGTATTAAACGCGGAATGGTCTCGTTTTCTTATTGCATGCTACTACCCGCCCCAATCCTATCAGCCCCGGAGGTATTTGGGACTACTAATCCTAAAGGGAAGGGATGTGAGGTTTAATAGTTTCAAAGGCCAAAATTCTAAGGCAACAATCAAAACAAATACATAACAAATATGGGGGAGAAGCACATAACAGATAGAAAGGCTCAAACAAACCTCCTTAAAAACAAAGAGAAGCATATAGTTTAGCATGTCTTTACATGTACTGATTAGGGTCTGTTTAAACTTAAAAGTTGTGGCGGACTGATCTATTACATATTTCAGATAAGAAGCCCAAATCAGGTCTGCCTGCTGGTTTTAGTTAATAAAAATCTTATTTAATTTCTAAGTTATCCTATGGCTTGCCTAAGTGTTAGACGAAAACCTATAGGCATGATATCTATCAGTTTTAGAAAAAGAGGTACGCTGATTTATGAAGAGAGGTTGTCAATTACAGGAGTATAAATTCTGCGGTCGCTATTGTTACTACTGATTTTAGACTTATAAGTGAATGGACGATTTAGATTTAGTTGATAGTTCCTATAGGCATGCTTTCTAGGCGTTGTTGATTTTAAAACATCATTTTTTTTACACCCGAAACAAGAGCGCAGAAGTCTTATAGGCATGGTATCTAAATGTTGTTTAGTTTAAGATCTTATAAATAGGTTTGCCTAGTGATAGATGCAGATGCAAAATTCAGGAAGCCCTATAGGCATACTATCTATATGATATGCAACATTTCAGAGATGACTTATAGACATGGTCTCCACATAATGCAGAACTGCAGAACCTATAGACATAGTTTCTTTATGAAATGCAGAACCTACAGACATGGTTTCTATATGAAATGCAGGACCTATAGACATGGTTTCTATGTGAAAATGCAGAAACGAAAGTTGAAAGCAGGACATGAGTGCAGAAGTATAATAATCACCTATGAACATGATATCTACCCCTTTTACATGCAGGATTTACCCTCCCATTTTCACTAACAGCCCCAATAGTTATTACAAGTTATTACAGCCTAGAATAAATAATAAAAGGTAAAATTACATCAGAGAAACTAAAATTTTACAACCAAGGAGAGCCTGATTCGGGTTTCCTGCCTGAAGCATGAAGTAAACCAACTCCCAAGATCAAAATCCAAAGCCTTTCTCATTTTGAGTGTGTCAGAGTTCCCTAAGAGCCTCATGGACTCCGGGCAGTGCTCATACCCAAATACATTGCAAGATTGAGTCATAGTGCAGTGTGGAAGGGCCAGCCCTCAAATGTCCAAGTTCAGAGGGAACTCAAGGTCCCAAAGCAAGGCTCATAGGAGGCAGGGCAGAACTTAGAAGCTAAGAGAGAGTGTAAGTGCAAAGAGGGAATTCTGGGGAAAAGCAAAAGACAGGCTAGTGGTCATACCTAGAAATTGGAGTGCTGGCACACCCCAACCAGCCTGTTAGGCCACATTGTTTGGGAGTTAGGATCCCCTAAGGGATCAAGTCCAAACATGAGCAACAACTTGGATGTTGCCATGTTCTGAACTTCAACTCAAACATATAGAAGGGGACAGGGGTGCAGGGATTCACAGTAAGAACATATGCAAAGAAATTGACATGCTGATTAACATTAAACATAGGCAGTAAAGCAGACAGGGGTGTACAAGCTATAAAATGAACACATTGGGATGAGGCTGAAAACCAAACTAGAACATACCAGTTTCAGGGAAACAAGAGAAGCAAGCAGTAGTCTTGTAAAGCCAAAGTGCAAGCAAATAGTCAGAATGCTATTATTAGAGGACTATGATATGAGTTGTGTAAAAGTATTGAATTGAGAGTGTGTGATTGAAAGTGTCTGAAAAGTGTCGAATTCAAGGTGTCCTGGTGAGAAAGGAGTCGTGCCCTTTTGATAGTGTAGAAGGCAAGCAGAATAAGGTAGGAGAATAATTTAAAAAATTTGTTGTCAATCAATTACACAAATTTCCCTTTAGTTAAGGGATTCTGATTTCAAAATAATTAAGGAAAGAGGTTGATCAAACACTCTTCCAAAGCAGCACAAGAAGGGTAAATACATAAAGATTCATTTAAGGAAAAAGTCTGATAGCACACGGTTTGTGCAAATAAGGAAAGGCAATCAATCAACAGCCAGTAAAATCAAAAATTGAAGATTTCATGTGAATGAACCAGGTCAGGAAGATGGGAAAGATCTTGACTTAAGGAAAATCAGTACTAATCAATTAAACCTAAAAGAAGATTCTGAATCAATCATAAGTTGAAAACCTTTTCGGAAGAAAGAATTCATCACACATATAAAACATACAGTCGTGCTCAAGCACGAAGAACTGTCATACTAATCAGTAGAAGAGTCTAGCATAGAAAAAGTTCAGAGTCATAAACAAAGAAGTTCAAGCTCAGTTCATATACTCAGAATGAGTCTGAGAGAGTCCAGGGTTCCAAAATAGAACCCTAGTCCAAACACAAGATCAAAACTCGCCAAAACCCCCAAATCCTAGGGTTTCCAACTCGAATCAGATACATAGACGAGGAGACAAATAATTGAAACAGGCTCAGAGGTCTCTTTCAGAGACTTATGAGAAAACAAGCAGATACAATAGCAAGTTTGAAACAACAGAGTGAAGAAACTGATTTGAAGCATAGTGAGGGTAGAAGGAACATGTTTAAGAAAAAACCTGGGACTTAAACAAGTTCAGAAGAGAAAAGAGGTAGTATAACACTTAAGGAGACAGTAGAAGAAACACGTTTAAAGAGAACTCAAACAAGGTCCAGTAAAAAGGCAATCAAAGAACTTAAGAACTCAGTAGGAGATACATACAGTAGGAGAACACAAAATACCAGAAAAGTATATCAACATGACATATAGGAAAAACACAGCAGGATGAACATGCGAGCAGGGTGTAGAAACACAGTAGAAAAACAAGGCATAAAAGAAAATGTACAGTAGAAAACATAAGAAGCAGTAGAAGCACATGCGTGACAAATACCCACAAAGAAGAGGAAAAGAGAAGTCGGAGAAATATTTTGAACTTTTCAGAAACCCTAAATCGAAGAGAAGTAATTTTTTCAAAGAAAAATTGGGGGAAACGTTTAAGAACTCAAGTAGAGCACAGATATAGAACAAATTTAAGAAAACAAATCAGAGAAAACCTCGAATAGCTAGGGTTTCGGAGGAACCCTAGAATGAGAAAGGCTTGGAAAAGGCCCGATCTAAGTAGGATAAGTCAGACATAGGCTCATAAGGCTTGGATACGCCGGAGCAAGGACGGAGAGGCCATAAAACCTTGAATCGGAGAAGATCTGAACAGACACCATCGAGGTCAGACCTCGAAACTTCAAACACCAAGCGTTTAGGAGAAGAGGGATATGAGTGTAGGCCATCCATGGCCTGAGAGGCCATGGATTCTGGTGAGTTTAAGGTTGAAAATGGTAGAAGACGATTGGGTTTCAAGAACCTTCGAGAGAGTTTGAGAGAGGGGGGTGTTTGGAGGCGACTGAGAGATGGGAAATGAACGAATTAGGATAGTCGTTTGGGTTTAATTATGGAAGGATAGATAGGGGCCGTTGATCTCTCAGATCAACGGCCAGGATAAAAAGGGGTCTAGGTCGGGTAGTTTTAAACGGGTTAAGGGCTGGGTTAAATTGGTTGGGCTGGTCCGTTTGAGGTCCGAAATTGGGTTAATTGGGGAATTAATTTGGGCCATAATGCCTTTTTAAATCGAAAACGAAATGGGGCCATATTTAAATTAGCCAGTTTTTTCCTTTTAATTTATTAAAAAAATAGAAAAAATGAATTTCGAAAACAAATTTAAAAGTACTGGGAATTCAGTTAATTAATATAAAAATACTTAATTTAAAATATTGGACACCAATTTCTCTAATTATAAATGTTATTAATTCTGAAAATAGACCTAAAATTAGCAAATTATAAGACAATTTTGGCTTTTAAATCCAAATAAATTTTGTGAAATGTATAAAATTTACCCTAGCTTATATTTAGTGTTAATATGACAAATAACACATAAGTTATTACACGCATTAATTGATAATTTTAGAATATTTTGGTTTTTTGTACTACTAAAAATGGGCAATAAATGATTTAAAAATTTAGAAAAAAATACTAAAGCTTGGCATAAAAACATAATATATGCATTTGAAAGTAATTTTGCTGTAAAAATTACTACATAGGGAAATATGGGTCATCACAGCTTCCCCTCTTACCGCGGGAGATGAAAAGAGTGTCGGGTAAGTAGACGATGGATGCGGCCAATTTTGACCCGGAAGTGAAGTGGTGGTTGGGAAGAGAATTGATCGTGCCCCTGGTTCCTTGAGCTGCCTACATTATTCCCGGGTCTACATGGAAACGGGCCGTTATTGTAGTTCAGGATCCATCGGCGGAGTATTGCCAATGGAAATCTTTTCAAGAACCGGACGCGATATTTAGGTGGGGATGGTGGTTAAGAGTCTAATAGGGCTGCGGGGAACCGAGGCGGGATCGCTTCGTGCTGAGATGGTTTGTTGCTCGCTGGTTTACCTCAGATTAACGCAAGTATGCGCATATATTGTGCATAAATTTAAAAACAATGAATGGCAGTTCTCGTCGGACCATGAATATTGGTCTTTGGACGGTTAGGATGACGGTCCTTCTGGACCATGATTAGTCCTGGCGCCTATGAGCATATAAAAGGATTCGCAGGTGAGTAAGGAGGATGCGGGGGGAGAGGGGTTTTTTTTTTTTTTTGGCGGGGCGAGAGGGTGGTTTTGTGGGTGGATGGGGTTTGGGGTATTTTTTTGAGGTGGTTTTTTTTTATGCGGTGGAAATGGACTGCTCTCGGGCTATGGAGAATGATGCCTCCGAGCGATGATTGCCTTTGAAAATAATGATATGCAAGAAGATAAAATAGGTCCTTCAGGCCTTATGGAACGTGCACATTCTCGAGCTACTGAAAGATAGTGCGTGTCCGAAACAGATGGCGCCCTTGGACATTGCGATTCTTCATCCTCATGAAATTTCCGGCCAATAGGGGAGATTCTTTCAAGCCATTGGAAAGCGTAATTAAAAAGTGTGCGATTCTTTCAAGGCCATGCAAGAGCATAAATTAAAGTGCGACTATTTCAGCGAGTCGCAAGACATAAATAAAGGTGGCGATTATTTCAAAAGCCATGCAGATTGTAGATTGAAGACGGGTGGCGATCTTTTCAGGGCCGATGCAAACATAAATAAAGCGGCGAATCTTTCAGCCATGCAAGGAAGCAAATAAAGTGGAAGATATCTTTCAACCCATTGCAGGTTGAGACACGGGCTTAGTCTCAAAACGCAGATGGTGATAGCCGTTATGGCAATGCAGATAATCGATGGATACATTGCTTCAGTCTCGGAAGCAGAATAGTAGGCTTATATGCAATGTAGGAAATGCAGAACTGGATGGTTAGAGCTTTAACCTGCGGAAGGCAGAATGGAGTAGCCTTATGCAATGCAGAAATACAGATGGAGGTAGAGCTTAACCTGCGGGAGGCAGCGGACATAGTAGGGCCTTATGCAGTGTAGGGAATGCATAATGGAGGGTAGAGCTTTTAACATCGGGGAAAGGCAGAATAGTAGACCTTATGCACAGAAATGAAAAGCCGAAATAGTAATAACAATTTCTTAGCTGATAGCTGGTATAGCAAATAAGATACTGCAATGCTGGGGATATGTATGCGGATTGGCAAATCGTGAATAGGTGGCGACGGCCTCTGAGGGTTGTATTCTTTGAACAGTCGATATGTGAAGCGATATTATGACATGATTTTGCGACTTGGTGCGCCTTGCATCGAAAGAAAAAATTGGTGGTTTTGTGTAAAGGGAGGAGGTTTAGGCTTCGTGTCCGCGCGACTTTGCTGACCTGTGACTTGCTCTAATTTTGGTGATACTGTGCGTATCATTGGGGGAGGGTAGCCGTTGCTAAACAGAGAAATTTTGGTAAACGACATTGTCATAGAGTTCTGTAAAAAATAGGAATTGAGTGGATATTTTAAGAAATAGCTTTTAGATGAACCGGGGGGAAAACGGGGGGACATGTTGACGCAGGTTCAGGGAAGCATTGCAACTTTCTCGCTTCGGAATTTTTGAGGGTCCTCCTCAAAATTCTGCCCCCATTTTACTGGGCTGCTTGCTTCTGACGGTTGCTTGCCGATAAATCGGCTGGAATTACCCAGCTTTCCAATTTGCCGGAGAGAATGAAAATTTTATTGAATTGTGACCGAACCCATAAGGCTGCCTACGTATTCCCCTCTTAAACCGGGAATCAGTCAGACGTAGTTTCAAATCTCTTCCTTTCTCTTGATGGTGACAACATGAACGCTATTCGTGTTTCTTGATGTTTTCTGCATCTTCCCAGGTTAATAATACTCAGTCTCGTTCGAGGTTGGGACTTGGCCTTATTTTCGAAATTTTCTCAATTTCCTGAACAATCTCTCTTTCCGATATCACCATTCTCCTCCTTGAAAATCTATTGTCCGTTTGTTGCGTTGTCTCGTTGCATGTCACAGTTGTTGGTTCATCAAGATAAGTAATAGTAATGCTTGTATGAAGTAAAAGAGTTAATTGAGAGAAATAATAAGAGTAGGATTTATAAGAAAATTTGAATCTTTTGATAAATTTCCATAAAATGTTCGTTGAACATTGGAGCTCTTTTTTGCAAAGCAAATAAGAATTTGCGAAAGGAAAAGTAAAACTAGTAAAATAAAAATAGCTTGCCAATAGTGCTTGTTCAGCCTTGCTTTACCCCCGAGGCACGCAGGGCTCCTGGTGGTTTTTGACAGGTCCAGTTTTATTGAGGCATGCCTTCCCTCTTGCCTTACCGCCTGTATGGAAGGGCCTTCCTCCCCCTCCTCCCTCTGAGAATGGACACAGCAAATCCCTATCATCATCTTCTAGGAACAATTTCTCATTGCTTGCTAGGGCTTCTTCTTCTTCTTCTGGGTACCCAGTAAGTACTACCTCGGTCGGTTGCGGCAAGGTCTGCTCCAAACGGCGGACGGTATCGGGCTGCTCCAATGGATAGTTAAGGACTGCGACCAGGTTGGGTGACCATTCATTTGAAATTCTTTTCACTAGGTTATACTTCATTATTCCCAATCCGAAGGTGTTGCCGTGTTTTTCTTGAGCTACTGAATGGGCTTAGCGATTCCTTGGAGATTCTTTGCCAAAGTCCCTTGCCGAGGTTCAATACCCTCTCCAGTTCAATATGCTTTCAATTTTGTTATCCACCACTTGTCTTTTATCGACCAGGAAGATGTTGAACTTCTCAGTCGATGTGGGCGGTGTAATCTTCTCCGGCCTATCTTTCTTCTTCCATCCGAATTGCTAGGATGGTTCTCGGCGACTGTATATGGAATGCTAAACGTCGCCATGAAGTACCTCTTGTGATTTCCCACTCAAACTCACTACCTGTATAGTGGTATGGATGCTTACAACGCCCCCAGAGGCGGTGAATCCCATGGTTCGTCCCAACAATAAATTTGTAAGATGTTGCCGGACGTCTATCACTGAAAGTCAAACTCAACCCAGGTAGGCCCTTTGAAAACCATAAGCTAATCTCCCCAATGGTAGGGACCTTTTGGGGCCGTCGAAAGCTTTAACGTTGATGGGGCCCCCGTCTCCTATTGACTTTCATATGGGCTTAAATACCCTCTTTTCCCAATGTCCTGAGTTGTTACCAATGGACAAAATGTTGAGACTGGGACCCCCCATCGACCATTAAAATAACTGTTCGGCATACACGGTGATGGTGCAATGCCTTATTTGTTGACTCAATTTCCCTCCGTGGCATCATCTTCGGTGAAAAGTGATTTTGTGACTTTCCATTACCTGGCCTGACCATGTTTGCCGATTTCTCCTCCAGTGATGTTTGCTTTACGGTACATACGGCCTCACTCAGCACGTCTAAACAAGGCATTCTTTGTGTGCTCGGAACTCTGTAGCAATGCAAGGATAGAATCTTGCGCCGATGTTTTGTTCAACTGACAATGACTGAGTATTCCTTGCTTGTATCTTTTCTCCCAGAGTTATTATCCGGGCCCAATTTCAGTGGATGGCTTTCGCCACGAGGTCTGCTTACTCGGACTCAGCCAAGTGTTGCTGGTGGAATTAAAAACTTGCCGGTTCTTGTCATTACCCTGTGCATGCTTGCTGCAACTGCATTCCCCGAACTTTGGCTTTACCTTTTCCTTCTCTGCCTTCGGCTATGTAGTCCCACGGTATGGACTTTTGTTGTTAGAATGGTGTTACGGCTGTCATTGCTACCGGACTATGGGCACCCTTGCTTTGGAATCGGAGTACACGGCAAACTTTCAAATGGTTACGGCGTCTCTTTTGGGGACCCGAACTCGACCCTCAATTGGTATTTGGCGTTCCTTCGCAAGGATGGCGTGTTTCAAACTCAAAGTTGCGGTTATGACATTTGTTCCACGTCGGGCAGTCTCCAGGAAGGCTGAATCTGGACTAACCAATCGAATTAAGGGTGACTGTTGGTTTCTTTGGATTGTTTCGCCTTCTGCGATCAAACCGATTGATCCTTAGGATTCCCAATCATCCTTCAATTTTCATCATTGAACACCTCCACCTTGTGGGTTCTGGCGGAGGGGTAATTGCGGGGACATTCGAAGCAGGCTCCTTTGCCACGAATGAGTCTTGTGCAATCAAACCTGGATTCTTTCCTTCAGGGGAACGGCATTCATCAAATGGTATGCCCTTTCATGCCGATATTGGTTATGCAAAGATTTCTATATGGGTTGACCCATTGGGAAGGGTTTTTAGTGGTATAGCAGGGATAGGGGTGACATAAAATCAAGTAGCTTTTGAGGCCTTTCGTACAGCTGGTCAATTGTTCAGTGGCAATGGCAGTATACTTTTGGGGCGGTCTGCGGGGTTCGAACATTTGGTCGAGGTCTGGGAAAGTTTTGAACGAGGGGAAGGTGATTGATAGTGGGGAATTGTGAGCGTTAATAAGCTTGGGTAGACGTGCTGCGGGCTGTGAATATTTGGGTGAAGCAGGTTTGGTATGTAGGAGGTGGAGTGATTGAATAAACTGTAGCGGGTGGAGTTTTGGTAGGAAAGGTGCGGGGTTCCGGTTATTTTAGGTGGTTGATATGTTATGTGAGGTATTGCTATAGTTTTGGTAATTTGACAGTGTGATTTGGTTCTTCTGCGCCTCGCAACTTGATCATCAGGCGACCTACGTCCCTTTTCTTGGACGTACACCAGATTTGTAGAGGCCTTAATTGGTAGCTTGCAAGGCTTCAAAGTTCGTGACCTTACCACTCTTGCGATCACCTTCCTCATTCTACCTTTTGTTCTTCCTAGCCTTGGTTGATGTCACAGAAATAAACTATCTATGGTTTCTTCTCGATCAGGTAGAGCCAAGTACTCAACCGTTACCCTTTCATAGATATTGATCGCGCGTGTCCTGTCACCCGGACGAAAAACTTGTTCAATTGTTCTTCCTTCGTTTAAGTAGGCAGTTCGGACCATTAAGCAGCCTCTGATCTCCAACGTAGGCCATACTCGCGGTAATGTTTGCTTTATAGTGTGTGTGGCCCTTCTCTTTTTAATCTGGAATTGTAAAAACTGCATCCGGTGTCGCATTCTTTCCGATCATTGATAAGCATGGGGAATGTTCGTCACTCCAGTGTCTGTAAGTCATACGAGTTCGGATTGCCACCTACCACTACACTTACAACGTCTCAGACCACTTCTATACTTTGCGCTCCCTCTGCGCTCTACATGTGTTCAGCCGAAGCGTAATCAGAGCATTCTCCCTTTTCAGGCTTTTCATGCACAGCAAATACTTTCCATGGCTGCGATTTCGTCGCTCGTCTTCCTATTCATCCGAACTAGACTATCGCATGTCGCATGCCTATATGATTCTCAAGTAGAACCGCCTGGGAATCCTCTGACCCAGGATGTGCTCTATGCTACTATTCAACTATTACGCATCCGCTTCGAACTTCGGGAGGTTTTTGTACCCCTCTGGGCAGAAGTTTTCTGGCACTAGGAGGGAGTTGTAGTGCAAGTGATGTATATCTTCATAGGCGTTGCGCGCTATACAGCATCTTCAATTGTCCTATTACCTTCTACTCCATTCACTACTGCCTGTGGTAAATCTGCTATGATAGTGCCCTATACTCTATTCTAAGCATCTTCTGTGTGCGCCCAAGTTTTCTACTAATCTATCCGCGCCGCGAACAGTATCAACTTTATTCAATGGATCTACGGGTTTGTCGCTTCGTCAATGTGTGACTATTTGGTGAGGATGGTTTGCAGATTGGCGTAGCGAGCTCGTAGTTTGTGCGACTTTGGAGCATGTAAGAGTCTCACTCCATATCGTGTCGTACGAGGATGGATGGACTTATGCTTCGTGATGTTGGGATAGTTATCTATGCGACCCTGTTCACACAGCTGGTCCCAGTCGCTTACTGTTCATTTGTCGGATGATCTACCGTATTGACTTTGGACTAATCGATCCAGCCACCATACACGAGACGTATGCGTCATCGAACGGCGAATACTACCTGTGGTACACAATGTCCGCAGTTAAGTGCTGCGAAGTACATTCGTTGGGGATTCGTCATGCGGACCAAACGCAAAATATGACTATGCCCTATTACGTCGCTCTCTATCAGCTACCAAGGTAGCCTGTGACACGGAGTCATATGCGCTTTTCTGTCCTGAGCACGCATGTGCGTCATGCTCCGCACTCATCTTGTGTGCGAATTCGGAGATGGTCGTACTATGAAGTATTTTGGTGAACAAGTAACTTCTGGAGTGGTGAGAGAATGAGAAGGACTCGGCCAAATTCCGGACTTGATCAAGTTCTTTCTTGGACACTTCCATAAGTATTATTGTTCTAGTTGTGAGAGGTATTTTCCTTGTGAGACCAGCAGCACCACGAGTGACCTCTACCCATTCAGCTTGAGTTGTTCGAAATCTATCACATTCTTCTTTTCCTTTTGTGTCTGACAGGGGACTGGGAGGAGGGAGTAGGTGGAGGGCCCCTGGATCTTGTAAAATATGGATGATGTTGCAAGAGCTACAAACTAACCTTTGGGAGGGGAATAAAACCAAAAAGTAAAAACAAAAAAGGTGATAACTCAGTAAGATCATAAGGAATGTTTTTATGCTCAATGCATAGTGGATTTAAACGCACACACCGGCTGATACGCTTTGCACAGGTAATCGCATATAACGTTAAGATATTCTAACGAGGAAGCCACGGCTGATAGTCCTTACTAAATCTCTCTTGGCGCACTCATACTTCTGCGAACGGATCCGTCATCCCAGTATTACTGAAATATCGTGGCCCACGATCGTGCCGAAGTGTTAGGCCTCATCAGGCTAGCGGACCGCAGAGTCCACATTTGAGGATTTCATCTCAGACTATCTGGGATACATAGCTCAACTGCTAGATACTGTAGATCATTGCCTTTCATCGATATCATTAGCTCCTATTCTCGCATCACGTCTATCGATCGGACACGACAGGTAGGACGAATCCCCAAAAACGAGACGAAATAATGAATTAAACATCTCCTACGCTGCGATAACTGCTCATGGCCATCCTCGAGCATCTGCTGACCATCATTAGACCTCAGGATCACAGCCTAGCTAGCCTCTGACCTCACATCGCTAGACAAATCGCGCGAGCTGTACACGCTTGACTCCATTTTCCGTAATATCGATCTCTCCACTCGTCTCATCACGTGCTACATAGTCGCTCCGCATACAAGTGGCAACAATTACGTGCTCATTCGCCGCGTTATATAAATAATCATAAATAGTCAATTCACTGTGGCCAACACCAGAAGGACACTTTTCCCCAGAACTCGGGTGGGGCTCATTACCATGTAGAGGGTCCTAAACGGCGTCCCGCTACTCCCAGATGCAGCCTTACACCGAGATCATCTACATAACTCGCTCCGAGCGCGAACAAGAGCAGTTCTAAGGACCATACTATGATCACTCTGCGTCTTCCTCTCGATGCTACCTTAGCCCTATCATTACTGGTTCCCCATGCAGCCGACCCCCGCATCCGATCAGTATTCATCACGACTCCTTTGTAGATTGCACAAGGTCCACTCACACTCTCCCCTCCGCCGATGCATATCACAACGAGCCTTCCCGATACCAGTATACTCTACGCGCTCTCTGAGCCACCATCGCAGAACTCGCCTCCCTCTCACTGCGAATTATCGTCCAATTCCCTGCTTCCATTCAATGTGCATATCATCTAGCCTGTCACGATCCTGCTGCTTCCGAGTACGCACAGTCATCACTTCTCACAGTCTGTGCCTCAGCATTAAAAATAGCTCTCCGCGTTTGCCGCTCAGCCTTGGTCCGATGACTCGAACCTATTACCGATCCATACTCCTTTAACTGTCTCTCCTCTCCGCTTCCCTTCGCAGTAGTACACAAGACACTCAGCTATGTCCCGTAACACGTCTTCGTAGTACGGTGTATACGGACACCACTGCCTGTCTAGGACTGTCATATCATGATCAGTCGCCCAGTCTCTACACTATCCTAATCCTTCACGATAATATCATAATCTCATGATTATACGCTAGCTCTCTTTGCTCCTTTGCGCCGATCTCTCTTGCTATGAAAATCTCTATTATACCCTCTGATCAGCTCGCCTGATTCACCTTTCCAAGCTATCATGCCCGCCAATGAATCCTCATCCATTGTCGCTTACGCTTCAGGTATGTAATCTAATCGTCTACTTTTCGTTGACCTCTCCAGTCTGTCATGCGCGCACTGGCATCAGTTCTTCCGTTATCGAGTATGGATACGCTGACATACCCATGAGTTTCTCTGCCGCACTTGCAACGTCTCTTAATAATCGTGTCTTCTCCTCCGGTACGTACTCGCGTCAATCAGGCACAGACGACTCGGCATACATAGACTAGTACTGCAGCGCTCTACTCGGTGATCAGTGATTTGAACGGGTCATCAAGACTGTCACCGTTAACGCCTCTAGTCTGGTGCTACCGGACGGCGTAGCTTAATCGTGACAGAATTCTCACTCCTAACGTACAACACAGCGCCCGTATTCTCTACTACTAGCCAGATGATAGGAGCTTATGGGGCTGTCTCCATCTCTCTTTCATCAGATATCAAGCGCCGTAACTGTGCTTGGTCCCTGATCATCCACTAGCTAATAAGCTAGTGATGCAATGTCCTATATGCTCATCCTGTGGTGTGTTTCTCGACAAAATCCCTCATGCGCTGTGTCTCAGCATTCAACGGGTCCTCGACCTGACGCCATCACGCATCAACCATATATCTAGATGTCTCGATCCTCTGTCAGGCTGGGCCATCAGATAAGCACAAGTCAGCTGCAGTACATCTCCACAATTCCGCGACAAATCCGCCCGAATGTAATACTCACTACGTGGCTATAGACTCATAGAGTTGTGTGTCCTTCGCCCTCGCCATCAAGCGACGCACCCCACTTTTGCAGTGCCACATTATGCTGAGCCTGGCACCTGTAACGGACTGTCGTCATCTGGAAGTCAGCCCGGCAAGTGACTCATCTTGTCGACCCTTGGTTACCTGCTTCCTGCAGCCTGTCTTCATAACTCGGAAGAGGGAGCATAGGTAGTTCCCCTCAAACCGATCAGTATTAAGGAAATGGCGATCCCTGGATCGAACGCATTGAAAAACTCTTCAGTAGGGAACCACTCGAACATCCTTGCATCCGGTCCTCAGTTCGATTATCAAAAGAGTTCGACCCATTCTCCAGGCATTCTCCGGTGGGCGGGAACAGTATTAGGAATGTTTGGCTCCATTGTTGGGATGTAATTCATTCGCTTTGGATGATGAAAGGTTGATATGATCTGTCCTAGTCCCTTACGATGGGATTTCCTATCGGATTCACCCTTCTTGGAAGATCTTCCATGAGCCAAAGTTGAAAGTAGCATATTTGCAAACCCCTCGGAATGTTTGGCTCCCCAGTTGCACAACCTTTTCTAAGGCTCGGTATATTTCTGCAATTGATCAATTTGGCATAAGACTTGAATGGTTGTCAGTCAATTCCTTCCATTGAGTTTTGCGTGACATAGCTAGCCATTGTATTGGATTCTTTGCCTTTCCTTCATTGGGAATAACTATCATTCCCCAAGAAACTGAAAATGAAGACAAAGACCCTTCGATGGATATGCCCCAATGATGTAAGGCGGAATTCGTCGGATAAGTACGGTAAGATTTGTTCGTGACCGTACCTTTCGTACAAGTAGTCAAAGGAAATGTACGACTGCCTTCGAAACTGATGTTAAGTCTTGGATTCTTCTCTTAAGACCCCCATCATTTTTTGAGAAAACCTCTACCTTTGTTGGTTTTCCGGCATTAACAAACCCGAGTTTCCCCACGGGTATTCCAAGCATGTTCCTCTTATTTCCTCAAGCAAGGGTGTCAATTCAATGATCTCCGAAGCAGAACAACATACCTATCACAATCCCAGAACAGCATGCAGCTTCTATGATTTGTTGATTGGGTTGAAAATTTCCAGGAGGAGAAAGGTTGAGAATTTCCCTAGATAATCCTGACAAAGAGCTTATACTGGAATACTCATAGAAGACCCCCAGTCTGGTGCCGGTCATCGTGCAGAATGCCTCAGCACTTCGTCCTATAGCTCACGTTTGGGGTGGATGTGGTGACCATGCCGAATCTGGGGACTTCGTGCCTCATGTTTCGCAAGACAAAAGGTTAGGCCTTACCCTGACCAGACTGATACTAAATATCAATAATTGCATTAAAGCACTTTAGTTCTCCAAATAAATGATAAAAACGTGATAAGGTCCGTTTTGGTTTCAAGGAAACCTAGTGGGACTTTGGGACAAGGCATCTTAAAGAGTCATTATGCGGACAACTAACTGACTCGGCTAGGTTTGACCATGATGCATGTACAATTAAACAGAGTAAGGTTTCTATTGTGGTTATTAGACGGGTACCCGTTGACGGACAACCAAGAGGGAAAGGCGCAAGAACCGTCGACTACACATTGATCGACTGGTTTTACCGCAAATATGCCTTGCCCTGATTCTAGGGGATGATAATATCGGAATGAGCGAAACAATTCTCCCTTT